>NW_027476107.1:600000-812500 GCF_051020955.1 Megalopta genalis
TGCCATTTTCTGACATTAGATTTCGTTCTATATGCTTAATCGCTATGTAAAAGCGTTATTTAAGCACGAATATCGTATTTTGAAGTATATCTAATGATAGGTTATTTCAGAAAATTGAGAAAACCGAACAATCACAAGAGTAAAGTGCCATTTTCTGACATTAGATTTCGTTCTACATGCTTAATCCCTTTGTAAAAACGTTATTTAAGCAAGAATGTCGGACTTTGAAGAATATCTACTGATTGATTCTTTCAGAAATTTGAAAAAACCGAAAAATCACTAGAGTAATGCGCTATTTTCTGACATTAGATTTCGTTCTAAATGCTTAATCCCTATGTAGAAACGTTATTTAAGCAAGAATATCGTACTTTGAAGAAAATCTAATGTTAGGATTTTTCAGAAATTTGAGAAAACCGAAAAATCACTAGAGTAAAGCGCCATTTTCTGACTTTAGATTTCGTACCAAATACTTAATTCTAATGTAAAATCGTTAGTTAAGCAAGATTATCGTATGTAAAAAATCTAATGATAGGTGTTTTCAGAAAATTGAAAAAGCCGAAAAATCACAAGAGTAAAGTGCCATTTTCTGACATTAGATTTCGTTCTAAATACTTAATTCTAATGTAAAATCGGTAGTTAAGCAAGATTCTCGTATTGAAAAAATCTAATGATAGGTTTTTTCAGAAAATTGAAAAAACCGTACAATCACAAGAGTAAAGTGCCATTTTCTGACATTAGATTTCATTCTAAATGCTTAATCCCTATGTAGAAACGTTATTTAAGCAAGAATATCGTATCTTGAAGTATATCTAATATTAGGTTTTTTCAGAAAATTGAAAAAACCGTAAAATCACAAGAGTAAACTGCCATTTTCTGACATTAGATTTCATTCTAAATGCATAATCCCTATGTAAAAACGTTATTTAAGCACGAATATCGTATTTTGAAGAAAATCTAATGATAGGATTTTTCAGAAAATTGAAAAAACCGAAAAATCACTAGAGTAATGCGCTATTTTCTGACATTAGATTTCATTCTAAATGCTTAATCCCTATGTAGAAACGTTATTTAAGCAAGAATATCGTATCTTGAAGTATATCTAATATTAGGTTTTTTCAGAAAATTGAAAAAACCGTAAAATCACAAGAGTAAACTGCCATTTTCTGACATTAGATTTCATTCTAAATGCATAATCCCTATGTAAAAACGTTATTTAAGCACGAATATCGTATTTTGAAGAAAATCTAATGTTAGGATTTTTCAGAAATTTGAGAAAACCGAAAAATCACTAGAGTAAAGCGCCATTTTCTGACTTTAGATTTCGTACCAAATACTTAATTCTAATGTAAAATCGTTAGTTAAGCAAGATTATCGTATGTAAAAAATCTAATGATAGGTGTTTTCAGAAAATTGAAAAAACCGTAAAATCACAAGAGTAAAGTGCCATTTTCTGACATTACATTTCGTTCTAAAAACTTAATTCTGATGTAAAATCGTTATATAAGCAAGATTATCGTATTTAAAAAATCTAATGATAGGTGTTTTCAGAAAATTGAAAAAACCGAAAAATCACAAGAGTAAAGTGCCATTTTCTGACATTAGATTTCGTTCTATATGCTTAATCGCTATGTAAAAGCGTTATTTAAGCACGAATATCGTATTTTGAAGTATATCTAATGATAGGTTATTTCAGAAAATTGAGAAAACCGAACAATCACAAGAGTAAAGTGCCATTTTCTGACATTAGATTTCGTTCTAAATGCTTAACTCCTATGTAAAAACGTTATTTAAGCAAGAATATTGTATTTTGAAGAAAATCTAATGATAGGATTTTTCAGAAAATTGAAAAAACCGCAAAATCACAAGAGTAAAGTGCCATTTTCTGACATTACATTTCGTTCTAAAAACTTAATTATAATGTAAAATCGTTATATAAGCAAGATTCTCGTATTTCAAAAATCTAATGATAGGTTTTTTCAGAAAATTGAAAAAAACCGTAAAATCACAAGAGTAAAGTCATATTTTCTGACATTACATTTCGTACTCAATACCTAATTCTAATGTAAAATTGTTAGTTAAGCAAGATTCTCGTATTTAAAAAATCTGATGATTGGTTTTTTCAGATAATTGAAAAAACCGAAAATTCACAAGAGTAAAGTGCCATTTTCTGACATTAGATTTCGTTCTAAATGGTCAATCCCTATGTAAAAGCGTTATTTAAGCAGGAATATCGTACTTTGAAGAAAATCTAATGCTAGGTTTTTTCAGAAAATTGGAAAAACCGAAAATCACAAGAGTAAAGTGCCATTTTCTGATAATAGATTTCGTTCTAAATGCTGAGTCCCTATGTAGAAACGTTATTTAAGCAAGAATATCGTATCTTGAAGTATATCTAATATTAGGTTTTTTCAGAAAATTGAAAAAACCGTAAAGTCACAAGAGTAAAGTGCCATTTTCTGACATTAGATTTCATTCTTAATGCTTAATCCCTATGTAAAAACGTTCTTTAAGCACGAATATCGTATTTTGAAGTATATCTAATGCTAGGTTTTTTCAGAAAATTGGAAAAACCGAAAATCACAAGAGTAAAGTGCCATTTTCTGACAATAGATTTCGTTCTAAATGCTCAGTCCCTATGTAGAAACGTTATTTAAGCAAGAATATCGTATCTTGAAGTATATCTAATATTAGGTTTTTTCAGAAAATTGAAAAAACCGAACAATCACAAGAGTAAAGTGCCAATTTTCTGACATTAGATTTCGTTCTACATGTTTAATCCCTATGTAAAAACGTTATTTAAGCAAGAATATTGTATTTTGAAGAAAATCTAATGATAGGATTTTTCAGAAAATTGACGAAACCGAAAAATCACAAGAGTAAAGTGCCATTTTCTGACATTAGATTTCGTTCTAAATGGTCAATCCCTATGTAAAAGCGTTATTTAAGCAGGAATATCGTACTTTGAAGAAAATCTAATGCTAGGTTTTTTCAGAAAATTGGAAAAACCGAAAATCACAAGAGTAAAGTGCCATTTTCTGATAATAGATTTCGTTCTAAATGCTGAGTCCCTATGTAGAAACGTTATTTAAGCAAGAATATCGTATCTTGAAGTATATCTAATATTAGGTTTTTTCAGAAAATTGAAAAAACCGTAAAGTCACAAGAGTAAAGTGCCATTTTCTGACATTAGATTTCATTCTTAATGCTTAATCCCTATGTAAAAACGTTCTTTAAGCACGAATATCGTATTTTGAAGTATATCTAATGCTAGGTTTTTTCAGAAAATTGGAAAAACCGAAAATCACAAGAGTAAAGTGCCATTTTCTGACAATAGATTTCGTTCTAAATGCTCAGTCCCTATGTAGAAACGTTATTTAAGCAAGAATATCGTATCTTGAAGTATATCTAATATTAGGTTTTTTCAGAAAATTGAAAAAACCGAACAATCACAAGAGTAAAGTGCCAATTTTCTGACATTAGATTTCGTTCTACATGTTTAATCCCTATGTAAAAACGTTATTTAAGCAAGAATATTGTATTTTGAAGAAAATCTAATGATAGGATTTTTCAGAAAATTGACGAAACCGAAAAATCACAAGAGTAAAGTGCCATTTTCTGACATTAGATTTCGTTCTAAATACTTAATTCTAAGGTAAAATCGGTAGTTAAGCAAGATTCTCGTATTTAAAAAATCTAATGATAGGACTTTTCAGAAAATTGAAAAAACCGAAAAATCACATGAGTAAAGTGCCATTTTCTGACATTACATTTCGTTCTAAATGCTTAATCCCTATATAAAAACGATATTTTAGCAAGAATATTGTATTTTAAAGAAAATCTAATGATAGGTTTTTACAGAAATTTGAAAAAACCGAAAAATCACAAGAGTAAAGCGCCATTTTCTGACTTTAGATTTCGTTCTAAATACTTAATTCTAATGTAAAATCGGTAGTTAAGCAAGATTCTCGTACTGAAAAAATCTAATGATAGGTTTTTTCAGAAAATTGAAAAAACCGTACAATCACAAGAGTAAAGTGCCATTTTCTGACATTAGATTTCATTCTAAATGCTTAATCCCTATGTAGAAACGTTATTTAAGCAAGAATATCGTATCTTGAAGTATATCTAATATTAGGTTTTTTCAGAAAATTGAAAAAACCGTAAAATCACAAGAGTAAACTGCCATTTTCTGACATTAGATTTCATTCTAAATGCATAATCCCTATGTAAAAACGTTATTTAAGCACGAATATCGTATTTTGAAGAAAATCTAATGTTAGGATTTTTCAGAAATTTGAGAAAACCGAAAAATCACTAGAGTAAAGCGCCATTTTCTGACTTTAGATTTCGTACCAAATACTTAATTCTAAGGTAAAATCGGTAGTTAAGCAAGATTCTCGTATTTAAAAAATCTAATGATAGGACTTTTCAGAAAATTGAAAAAACCGAAAAATCACATGAGTAAAGTGCCATTTTCTGACATTACATTTCGTTCTAAATGCTTAATCCCTATATAAAAACGATATTTTAGCAAGAATATTGTATTTTAAAGAAAATCTAATGATAGGTTTTTACAGAAATTTGAAAAAACCGAAAAATCACAAGAGTAAAGCGCCATTTTCTGACTTTAGATTTCGTTCTAAATACTTAATTCTAATGTAAAATCGGTAGTTAAGCAAGATTCTCGTATTGAAAAAATCTAATGATAGGTTTTTTCAGAAAATTGAAAAAACCGTACAATCACAAGAGTAAAGTGCCATTTTCTGACATTAGATTTCATTCTAAATGCTTAATCCCTATGTAGAAACGTTATTTAAGCAAGAATATCGTATCTTGAAGTATATCTAATATTAGGTTTTTTCAGAAAATTGAAAAAACCGTAAAATCACAAGAGTAAACTGCCATTTTCTGACATTAGATTTCGTTCTATATGCTTAATCGCTATGTAAAAGCGTTATTTAAGCACGAATATCGTATTTTGAAGTATATCTAATGATAGGTTATTTCAGAAAATTGAGAAAACCGAACAATCACAAGAGTAAAGTGCCATTTTCTGACACTAGATTTCGTTCTAAATGCTTAACTCCTATGTAAAAACGTTATTTAAGCAAGAATATTGTATTTTGAAGAAAATCTAATGATAGGATTTTTCAGAAAATTGAAAAAACCGCAAAATCACAAGAGTAAAGTGCCATTTTCTGACATTACATTTCGTTCTAAAAACTTAATTATAATGTAAAATCGTTATATAAGCAAGATTCTCGTATTTCAAAAATCTAATGATAGGTTTTTTCAGAAAATTGAAAAAAACCGTAAAATCACAAGAGTAAAGTCATATTTTCTGACATTACATTTCGTACTCAATACCTAATTCTAATGTAAAATTGTTAGTTAAGCAAGATTCTCGTATTTAAAAAATCTGATGATTGGTTTTTTCAGATAATTGAAAAAACCGAAAATTCACAAGAGTAAAGTGCCATTTTCTGACATTAGATTTCGTTCTAAATGGTCAATCCCTATGTAAAAGCGTTATTTAAGCAGGAATATCGTATTTTGAAGTATATCTAATGATAGGTTATTTCAGAAAATTGAAAAAACCGAACAATCACAAGAGTAAAGTGCCAATTTTCTGACATTAGATTTCGTTCTAAATGTTTAATCCCTATGTAAAAACGTTATTTAAGCAAGAATATTGTATTTTGAAGAAAATCTAATGATAGGATTTTTCAGAAAATTGACGAAACCGAAAAAACACAAGAGTAAAGTGCCATTTTCTGACATTAGATTTCGTTCTAAATACTTAATTCTAAGGTAAAATCGGTAGTTAAGCAAGATTCTCGTATTTAAAAAATCTAATGATAGGACTTTTCAGAAAATTGAAAAAACCGTACAATCACAAGAGTAAAGTGCCATTTTCTGACATTAGATTTCATTCTAAATGCTTAATCCCTATGTAGAAACGTTATTTAAGCAAGAATATCGTATCTTGAAGTATATCTAATATTAGGTTTTTTCAGAAAATTGAAAAAACCGTAAATTCACAAGAGTAAAGTGCCATTATCTGACATAGGTTTCATTCTAAATGCTTAATCCCTATGTAAAAACGATATTTAAGCACGAATATCGTATTTTGTAGAAAATCTAATGATAGGATTTTTCAGAAAATTGAAAAAACCGTAAATTCAAAAGAGTAAAGTGCCATTTTCTGACATTAGATTTCATTCTCAATGCTTAATCCCTATGTAAAAACGTTCTTTAAGCACGAATATCGTATTTCGAAGTATATCTAATGATAGGTTATTTCAGAAAATTGAGAAAACCGAACAATCACAAGAGTAAAGTGCCATTTTCTGACATTATATTTCGTTCTAAATGCTTAATCCCTATGTAAAAACGATATTTAAGCACGAATATCGTATTTTATAGAAAATGTAAAGATAGGATTTTTCAGAAAATTGAAAAAACCGTAAATTCACAAGAGTAAAGTGCCATTTTCTGACATTAGGTTTCATTCTAAATGCTTAATCCCTATGTAGAAACGTTATTTAAGCAAGAATATCGTATCTTGAAGTATATCTAATATTAGGTTTTTTCAGAAAATTGAATAATCCGAACAATCACAAGAGTAAAGTGCCATTTTCTGACATTAGATTTCGTTCTACATGCTTAATCCCTTTGTAAAAACGTTATTTAAGCAAGAATGTCGGACTTTGAAGAATATCTACTGATTGATTCTTTCAGAAATTTGAAAAAACCGAAAAATCACTAGAGTAATGCGCTATTTTCTGACATTAGATTTCGTTCTAAATGCTTAATCCCTATGTAGAAACGTTATTTAAGCAAGAATATCGTACTTTGAAGAAAATCTAATGTTAGGATTTTTCAGAAATTTGAGAAAACCGAAAAATCACTAGAGTAAAGCGCCATTTTCTGACTTTAGATTTCGTTCTAAATGCTTAATCCCTATGTAGAAACGTTATTTAAGCAAGAATATCGTATCTTGAAGTATATCAAATATTAGGTTTTTTCAGAAAATTGAAAAAACCGTAAAATCACAAGAGTAAACTGCCATTTTCTGACATTAGATTTCATTCTAAATGCATAATCCCTATGTAAAAACGTTATTTAAGCACGAATATCGTATTTTGAAGAAAATCTAATGATAGGATTTTTCAGAAAATTGAAAAAACCGAAAAATCACTAGAGTAATGCGCTATTTTCTGACATTAGATTTCGTTCTAAATGATTAATCCCTATGTAGAAACGTTATTTAAGCAAGAATATCGTACTTTGAAGAAAATCTAATGTTAGGATTTTTCAGAAATTTGAGAAAACCGAAAAATCACTAGAGTAAAGCGCCATTTTCTGACTTTAGATTTCGTACCAAATACTTAATTCTAATGTAAAATCGTTAGTTAAGCAAGATTATCGTATGTAAAAAATCTAATGATAGGTGTTTTCAGAAAATTGAAAAAGCCGAAAAATCACAAGAGTAAAGTGCCATTTTCTGACATTAGATTTCGTTCTAAATACTTAATTCTAATGTAAAATCGGTAGTTAAGCAAGATTCTCGTATTGAAAAAATCTAATGATAGGTTTTTTCAGAAAATTGAAAAAACCGTACAATCGCAAGAGTAAAGTGCCATTTTCTGACATTAGATTTCATTCTAAATGCTTAATCCCTATGTAGAAACGTTATTTAAGCAAGAATATCGTATCTTGAAGTATATCTAATATTAGGTTTTTTCAGAAAATTGAAAAAACCGTAAAATCACAAGAGTAAACTGCCATTTTCTGACATTAGATTTCATTCTAAATGCATAATCCCTATGTAAAAACGTTATTTAAGCACGAATATCGTATTTTGAAGAAAATCTAATGATAGGATTTTTCAGAAAATTGAAAAAACCGAAAAACCACTAGAGTAATGCGCTATTTTCTGACATTAGATTTCATTCTAAATGCTTAATCCCTATGTAGAAACGTTATTTAAGCAAGAATATCGTATCTTGAAGTATATCTAATATTAGGTTTTTTCAGAAAATTGAAAAAACCGTAAAATCACAAGAGTAAAGTGCCATTTTCTGACATTACATTTCGTTCTAAAAACTTAATTCTGATGTAAAATCGTTATATAAGCAAGATTATCGTATTTAAAAAATCTAATGATAGGTGTTTTCAGAAAATTGAAAAAACCGAAAAATCACAAGAGTAAAGTGCCATTTTCTGACATTAGATTTCGTTCTATATGCTTAATCGCTATGTAAAAGCGTTATTTAAGCACGAATATCGTATTTTGAAGTATATCTAATGATAGGTTATTTCAGAAAATTGAGAAAACCGAACAATCACAAGAGTAAAGTGCCATTTTCTGACATTAGATTTCGTTCTATATGCTTAATCGCTATGTAAAAGCGTTATTTAAGCACGAATATCGTATTTTGAAGTATATCTAATGATAGGTTATTTCAGAAAATTGAGAAAACCGAACAATCACAAGAGTAAAGTGCCATTTTCTGACATTAGATTTCGTTCTAAATGCTTAACTCCTATGTAAAAACGTTATTTAAGCAAGAATATTGTATTTTGAAGAAAATCTAATGATAGGATTTTTCAGAAAATTGAAAAAACCGCAAAATCACAAGAGTAAAGTGCCATTTTCTGACATTACATTTCGTTCTAAAAACTTAATTATAATGTAAAATCGTTATATAAGCAAGATTCTCGTATTTCAAAAATCTAATGATAGGTTTTTTCAGAAAATTGAAAAAAACCGTAAAATCACAAGAGTAAAGTCATATTTTCTGACATTACATTTCGTACTCAATACCTAATTCTAATGTAAAATTGTTAGTTAAGCAAGATTCTCGTATTTAAAAAATCTGATGATTGGTTTTTTCAGATAATTGAAAAAACCGAAAATTCACAAGAGTAAAGTGCCATTTTCTGACATTAGATTTCGTTCTAAATGGTCAATCCCTATGTAAAAGCGTCATTTAAGCAGGAATATCGTACTTTGAAGAAAATCTAATGCTAGGTTTTTTCAGAAAATTGGAAAAACCGAAAATCACAAGAGTAAAGTGCCATTTTCTGACAATAGATTTCGTTCTAAATGCTGAGTCCCTATGTAGAAACGTTATTTAAGCAAGAATATCGTATCTTGAAGTATATCTAATATTAGGTTTTTTCAGAAAATTGAAAAAACCGTAAAATCACAAGAGTAAAGTGCCATTTTCTGACATTAGATTTCGTTCTAAATACTTAATTCTAATGTAAAATCGGTAGTTAAGCAAGATTCTCGTATTGAAAAAATCTAATGATAGGTTTTTTCAGAAAATTGAAAAAACCGTACAATCACAAGAGTAAAGTGCCATTTTCTGACATTAGATTTCATTCTAAATGCTTAATCCCTATGTAGAAACGTTATTTAAGCAAGAATATCGTATCTTGAAGTATATCTAATATTAGGTTTTTTCAGAAAATTGAAAAAACCGTAAAATCACAAGAGTAAACTGCCATTTTCTGACATTAGATTTCATTCTAAATGCATAATCCCTATGTAAAAACGTTATTTAAGCACGAATATCGTATTTTGAAGAAAATCTAATGATAGGATTTTTCAGAAAATTGAAAAAACCGAAAAATCACTAGAGTAATGCGCTATTTTCTGACATTAGATTTCATTCTAAATGCTTAATCCCTATGTAGAAACGTTATTTAAGCAAGAATATCGTATCTTGAAGTATATCTAATATTAGGTTTTTTCAGAAAATTGAAAAAACCGTAAAATCACAAGAGTAAAGTGCCATTTTCTGACATTACATTTCGTTCTAAAAACTTAATTCTGATGTAAAATCGTTATATAAGCAAGATTATCGTATTTAAAAAATCTAATGATAGGTGTTTTCAGAAAATTGAAAAAACCGAAAAATCACAAGAGTAAAGTGCCATTTTCTGACATTAGATTTCGTTCTATATGCTTAATCGCTATGTAAAAGCGTTATTTAAGCACGAATATCGTATTTTGAAGTATATCTAATGATAGGTTATTTCAGAAAATTGAGAAAACCGAACAATCACAAGAGTAAAGTGCCATTTTCTGACATTAGATTTCGTTCTAAATGCTTAACTCCTATGTAAAAACGTTATTTAAGCAAGAATATTGTATTTTGAAGAAAATCTAATGATAGGATTTTTCAGAAAATTGAAAAAACCGCAAAATCACAAGAGTAAAGTGCCATTTTCTGACATTACATTTCGTTCTAAAAACTTAATTATAATGTAAAATCGTTATATAAGCAAGATTCTCGTATTTCAAAAATCTAATGATAGGTTTTTTCAGAAAATTGAAAAAAACCGTAAAATCACAAGAGTAAAGTCATATTTTCTGACATTACATTTCGTACTCAATACCTAATTCTAATGTAAAATTGTTAGTTAAGCAAGATTCTCGTATTTAAAAAATCTGATGATTGGTTTTTTCAGATAATTGAAAAAACCGAAAATTCACAAGAGTAAAGTGCCATTTTCTGACATTAGATTTCGTTCTAAATGGTCAATCCCTATGTAAAAGCGTCATTTAAGCAGGAATATCGTACTTTGAAGAAAATCTAATGCTAGGTTTTTTCAGAAAATTGGAAAAACCGAAAATCACAAGAGTAAAGTGCCATTTTCTGACAATAGATTTCGTTCTAAATGCTGAGTCCCTATGTAGAAACGTTATTTAAGCAAGAATATCGTATCTTGAAGTATATCTAATATTAGGTTTTTTCAGAAAATTGAAAAAACCGTAAAATCACAAGAGTAAAGTGCCATTTTCTGACATTAGATTTCATTCTTAATGCTTAATCCCTATGTAAAAACGTTCTTTAAGCACGAATATCGTATTTTGAAGTATATCTAATGATAGGTTATTTCAGAAAATTGAAAAAACCGAACAATCACAAGAGTAAAGTGCCAATTTTCTGACATTAGATTTCGTTCTAAATGTTTAATCCCTATGTAAAAACGTTATTTAACCAAGAATATTGTATTTTGAAGAAAATCTAATGATAGGATTTTTCAGAAAATTGACGAAACCGAAAAAACACAAGAGTAAAGTGCCATTTTCTGACATTAGATTTCGTTCTAAATACTTAATTCTAAGGTAAAATCGGTAGTTAAGCAAGATTCTCGTATTTAAAAAATCTAATGATAGGACTTTTCAGAAAATTGAAAAAACCGTACAATCACAAGAGTAAAGTGCCATTTTCTGACATTAGATTTCATTCTAAATGCTTAATCCCTATGTAGAAACGTTATTTAAGCAAGAATATCGTATCTTGAAGTATATCTAATATTAGGTTTTTTCAGAAAATTGAAAAAACCGTAAATTCACAAGAGTAAAGTGCCATTATCTGACATAGGTTTCATTCTAAATGCTTAATCCCTATGTAAAAACGATATTTAAGCACGAATATCGTATTTTGTAGAAAATCTAATGATAGGATTTTTCAGAAAATTGAAAAAACCGTAAATTCAAAAGAGTAAAGTGCCATTTTCTGACATTAGATTTCATTCTCAATGCTTAATCCCTATGTAAAAACGTTCTTTAAGCACGAATATCGTATTTCGAAGTATATCTAATGATAGGTTATTTCAGAAAATTGAGAAAACCGAACAATCACAAGAGTAAAGTGCCATTTTCTGACATTATATTTCGTTCTAAATGCTTAATCCCTATGTAAAAACGATATTTAAGCACGAATATCGTATTTTATAGAAAATGTAATGATAGGATTTTTCAGAAAATTGAAAAAACCGTAAATTCACAAGAGTAAAGTGCCATTTTCTGACATTAGGTTTCATTCTAAATGCTTAATCCCTATGTAGAAACGTTATTTAAGCAAGAATATCGTATCTTGAAGTATATCTAATATTAGGTTTTTTCAGAAAATTGAAAAAACCGAACAATCACAAGAGTAAAGTGCCATTTTCTGACATTAGATTTCGTTCTACATGCTTAATCCCTTTGTAAAAACGTTATTTAAGCAAGAATGTCGGACTTTGAAGAATATCTACTGATTGATTCTTTCAGAAATTTGAAAAAACCGAAAAATCACTAGAGTAATGCGCTATTTTCTGACATTAGATTTCGTTCTAAATGCTTAATCCCTATGTAGAAACGTTATTTAAGCAAGAATATCGTACTTTGAAGAAAATCTAATTTTAGGATTTTTCAGAAATTTGAGAAAACCGAAAAATCACTAGAGTAAAGCGCCATTTTCTGACTTTAGATTTCGTTCTAAATGCTTAATCCCTATGTAGAAACGTTATTTAAGCAAGAATATCGTATCTTGAAGTATATCAAATATTAGGTTTTTTCAGAAAATTGAAAAAACCGTAAAATCACAAGAGTAAACTGCCATTTTCTGACATTAGATTTCATTCTAAATGCATAATCCCTATGTAAAAACGTCATTTAAGCACGAATATCGTATTTTGAAGAAAATCTAATGATAGGATTTTTCAGAAAATTGAAAAAACCGAAAAATCACTAGAGTAATGCGCTATTTTCTGACATTAGATTTCGTTCTAAATGCTTAATCCCTATGTAGAAACGTTATTTAAGCAAGAATATCGTACTTTGAAGAAAATCTAATGTTAGGATTTTTCAGAAATTTGAGAAAACCGAAAAATCACTAGAGTAAAGCGCCATTTTCTGACTTTAGATTTCGTACCAAATACTTAATACTAATGTAAAATCGTTAGTTAAGCAAGATTATCGTATGTAAAAAATCTAATGATAGGTGTTTTCAGAAAATTGAAAAAGCCGAAAAATCACAAGAGTAAAGTGCCATTTTCTGACATTAGATTTCGTTCTAAATACTTAATTCTAATGTAAAATCGGTAGTTAAGCAAGATTCTCGTATTGAAAAAATCTAATGATAGGTTTTTTCAGAAAATTGAAAAAACCGTACAATCACAAGAGTAAAGTGCCATTTTCTGACATTAGATTTCATTCTAAATGCTTAATCCCTATGTAGAAACGTTATTTAAGCAAGAATATCGTATCTTGAAGTATATCAAATATTAGGTTTTTTCAGAAAATTGAAAAAACCGTAAAATCACAAGAGTAAACTGCCATTTTCTGACATTAGATTTCATTCTAAATGCATAATCCCTATGTAAAAACGTTATTTAAGCACGAATATCGTATTTTGAAGAAAATCTAATGATAGGATTTTTCAGAAAATTGAAAAAACCGAAAAATCACTAGAGTAATGCGCTATTTTCTGACATTAGATTTCGTTCTAACTGCTTCATCCCTATGTAGAAACGTTATTTAAGCAAGAATATCGTACTTTGAAGAAAATCTAATGTTAGGATTATTCAGAAATTTGAGAAAACCGAAAAATCACTAGAGTAAAGCGCCATTTTCTGACTTTAGATTTCGTTCCAAATTCTTAATTCTAATGTAAAATCGTTAGTTAAGCAAGATTATCGTATGTAAAAAATCTAATGATAGGTGTTTTCAGAAAATTGAGAAAACCGTAAAATCACAAGAGTAACGTGCCATTTTCTGACATTAGATTTCGTTCTAAATGCTCAGTCCCTATGTCGAAACGTTATTTAAGCAAGAATATCGTATCTTGAAGTATATCTAATATTAGGTTTTTTCAGAAAATTGAAAAAACCGAAAATTCACAAGAGTAAAGTGACATTTTCTGACATTACATTTCGTTCTACATGCTTAATCCCTTTGTAAAAACGTTATTTAAGCAAGAATATCGGACTTTGAAGAATATCTTTTTTTTTTTTTTTTTTTTTTAACGTGGGGGAAATCTGCAGTTCAGACACCCCCGCTCCGCCCGAAGGGCGGAGGGGGGGTAGTGCGGGGTTCGACCCGCTAAAACCCCCACGGCGGCCTAGGGCGCTGGCGATTAACGGGGGAGCCACGGGAACTCTTCAAGAACACGACCGCAGCTCCCCCTCGCCTGGCCGGCCACCAGGATGGAGCGGTGGCCGGCCGCGTCCCGGGGGGAGATTAATCCTCCCCCCCACGAATCATCTTGATTCGGCGGTGCGGGGGACCGCACCCCACACCGCCTCTTCACGACGGCCGCACCAGCGGCCGTCGGGGGCGACGGTTTTGTCGCCCCCACTTTAAAATAGGGCATCCTCGGTTGGCGGGCGGCGGGCAATTAAACCGGCATGGTCCGGTACACCCGCCGCCCGCCTAGTATCAGCTACTCGGGGGGGGCTCTAGGCGTGTGCGCACACGCCGCACCCCCCGCTCACGGCGACCCCGCTCGGCAGCCTCCTTCTGCAACATTACCTGTTCGCAGAAGGCTATGGCTGCCGCCCATTTTGTCGGGCTCTCCAGCATGGCCCCAACTAAGCTGGAGAGAGCGAGGTCGCCACCAACTTCCCTAGTTAGGACTCGGCGCAGCACTGAAAAGGCGGGGCACACCTCCAGTGTATGCTGCGCCGAGTCCTCCTCCGCGCCACAGTGGTGGCACACCGTCGTCGCTTCCCGACCGATGCGACACAGGTAGACACCGAAGCAGCCATGCCCGGTGAATACCTGCGTCG
Source organism: Megalopta genalis (assembly GCF_051020955.1). Taxonomy (NCBI): domain Eukaryota; kingdom Metazoa; phylum Arthropoda; class Insecta; order Hymenoptera; family Halictidae; genus Megalopta; species Megalopta genalis. The sequence continues at coordinate 614,575 of NW_027476107.1, forward strand.
CACGGTAGGAGAGCCTGCCAAACCGCCTCTCCCGCCACGTGGTGAAGTGCGGCAGGAGAGCCCCGGGGACGCGCTCGGCGGCATGGGAACAAAGCTCCGCATGCCACCTGGCGAGCGCTAGTCCCCGGGCCTGGAGCTCGAAGCCCTTGACCGCCTCTTGCTCCGGCGGGTCCCCCCGAGCCCGGCCAGCGATGCATATGCGCCTATAGACATAGGCGCGCATCGCCGCCTGCAGCTCGAAGGGAATTTCTCCCGCCAGAGCAAGCGCCGCCACGGTAGACGTGGTGCGGTACCCCCGTATGAGGCGAAGGGCCATTTGCCTCTGAAGCCGGCGCAACAACAATGTGCTGCGCCGGCTTGCCCTCACGGACGGCGCCCAAATCGGGGCGCCGTATAATACCATTGACCGCACCACGCCTAGGTATAGGCGGCGCACCATATCGCCCGGTCCCCCGATATTGGGCAACAGGCGGCCTAACGCGGCCGTCGCCCTCTCAACTCGGGGGACGAGGCGGCCGAAATGTGCTCCGAACCTCCAGTGGCTGTCGAGGATCAGTCCGAGATACTTGATCTCGGACTTCACCTCGACGCAGGCTCCTCCAACCCAGATCCACGATCTGGCCCGTGGCCGAGACCAAGGCCGTCCAAACCAGACGGCCTCGGCCTTCTCCGGGGCCACCTTCAGCCCCAGACCGTGGATCCTCGCGACGACGGCTGCCACCGCAACTTCCGCTCGTCGGATGGTCCTCTCGAAGGTGTCCCCGACGGCTACCACCAATGTGTCATCTGCATAGCAGATGAGGGTGGCACCGTCGGGTAGGGAGGCCTTCAGGACCGCGTTATATCCCAGGTCCCACAGGAGTGGTCCTAACACGGACCCCTGTGGGACCCCGCAGTCCACTTCCCTCCGTATCGTCCCGTACCGGCCCGGGTATTCCACCCACCTGCCCCGCAGGTAGGCCCCGATTACCCGCCTCAGATAGGGAGGCACCTGGTGTTCAACAAGGGCCTCCCTAATGGCGGACCAGGGCAGGGTGTTAAACGCATTGACGATGTCTATCGACACCGCCAAGCACACCCCGCCCCGTGCCACGGCATTGTCCGAGAGGGACTTTAGACGGTCGATTGCATCGACCGTCGATCGCCCCTCCCGGAAGCCGAACTGGCAGTCCGCCAGATCGGGGCCAACGCGGGACAGGTGCCTGGCGAGGCGGGCAGCAATGATCTTTTCAAAGATCTTGCCCACCTCGTCCAGGAGGCAAATGGGCCGGTACGCGGAGGGAGAATCCGCAGGCCTCCCATCCTTCCTTAAGAGGACCATCCGACTTCTCCTCCAAAGGTCCGGGAACACCCCGGACCTCAGGAGCCCGGAGTAGAGGCCTCTAAGCCTCTCGCCCAGGACGCCCATGGCAAGCAGCCAGACCCGGCCGGGGATACCGTCCGGCCCCGGGGCAGTATTCTTGCCCCGGAGCCATTTGACTACCCCGGCCATTTCCTCCGGCGCGACCTCCAGATCCGGGGACCACTCGTGTCCCTCTAGCTGAGGGACGGGCCGGGACGCCTCCCCGCTGACGGGGAATAACGCGTCCACGACCCGTCCGAGCATCCCCGGATCCAGGCTCTCCGTCAGAGGGGGCGCCCAGGGACGTAATCGTCCCATCGCCATTTTATATGGGCGCCCCCATGGATCTCGGTTGATAGTGCCGAGAAGGTCGCGCCAGGCCTGGCTCTTTGCTTGCCTGATGGCCAGCTGCAGGGCGACCACCTTCTCCCTGTATCGCCCATACAGCTGGATAGCCAGCTCCACGTCGGAACGCCGTCGTCGACGGGCGCGGGCGTACTGGCGTCGCGCGCGAACGCACTCTGTGCGCAAATCCGCTATCGCGCGCGACCACCAGTACACCGCCTTCCTCGGGAAAACCCTGGCCCGGGGCATGGCGACGTCGCAAATGGACGTCATTGCGCCCCGGAACCATTGGGCCTCCCTTGTCCCGTCGACTGGCCCGGCCGGTGTTGCTGGCCAGGCCACGACGTGGGCTGCCGCCATCAGGGCGTCCTGGTCGAGGCGCTTTAGCGCCCACCGCGGCTGAGGCGATCCCTCATCAGCGGGGCGACGTCGGGGCGTCGATGGGGCGGCGGAGAGGCCGAGAACAATGTACCTGTGGTCAGACAGTGTCTCGACCTCCTCCGCCACCCTCCACCCCGTAATACGGCGCGCGGCGGGGGGCGTTGCCCATGAAAGGTCAACGATGGACCCCCCATTATGCCGCACGCACGTATGGACCGAGCCCGTGTTTAAAAGACGGAGCTCGAGTCCCGCCGCCCAGTCAAGCACCTCCCGGCCCCTCGGGTTCGTCCTGGGGGAACCCCAAGCCGGCGACTTGGCGTTGAAGTCCCCCAGGACCAGCACCGGACGGGGCTGGCAGCGGGAGACGCATCTCCCCACCCCGTCCAGATACTGCACAAACTCCTCGAGGGACCACCTTGGAGGTGCATAGATCGCCACAACCGCGGTGCCGCCCCAGTCAACGGCCAGGTATCCCCGGCCGCGCTCGATAACGGAGCACGCCGGGGACCCCGGCCGGCCTACCCATATTATAACGGCGGAGCCGCTCAGGTCCCCCATCCAATGTGGATGATCGGGAATCCTGTACGGCTCCGCCGCTACGGCCAACCCGGCACCCCGCTCGGCCAGGAATTGCACCAGGAGGTCCTGTGCCCTGGCCGAGCGGTTCAGGTTGGCCTGTATTATAGGGCCCTTGGGCCCCATTACGGGCAGGCCTCCACCTCCATCGCCGCCGCGGGAGCGGTGGCGTCTGGGGCCTCTTTGGCCCCATCCGCCCCCGCGGGCGCGACGGTGGCACCTTTGGGTGCCACCTTTGGCTTAGTAGCCACGGTGGCCGTCGCCTTGGCCACCGCGGATTTTCTCCCCCTACTGCCCCTGCCGCGTTTCGCGCTGGCGGGGCACGCCCGGCTACCGAGGCGGTGGCCGGCCGGCTTGCCCGCTCCCGCACAGAGCGGGCAGTTGGGCTTCGCCGTACAGCCGGCCACCTTGTGGTCCCGACTGCCGCACCCAAAGCAGCAGTCGGAACGATCCTCGGCCGCAGTGCATCGCTGAGTTGTGTGGCCTAGGCCAAGGCAGCGATAGCACTGCAGGGGCCGGGCGCTAAGGGCCTCCACCGTCGCCCGGGTCCAGCCGACCGTGAGCTTGCCCGCGACCGCAACTTTACGCGCGGCCGCAGCAGGGCACTGGACCCAGAGGGTGCCCAAACCGGAGGGGGAAGACCGGATTTCGCCGGTCTTAACATCCCTCCGGTCGCACCCTCCTACATGGGCGACGGCCACGGCAACCTCATCCGGCGTGGTCGAGTCGACCAGGCCGCGCACCCTTAGATCGGCCTTCTTAATTGGGCGCGCGACCTTCACGCCGGTTCCCGCCAGCGCGTCCGCCATCTTCGCAGCTAGGGCAGTGGCCTTAGCTGCCCCATCAGCCCCGGGGACCTCCAAAATGATTCCCCCCGTCACCGCTCTCCTGGGCTTTAACGAGGCGATGCCAATCTCTGCCAGGTCAACCTTCGACCTGGCAGTGGCCATCGCCTCGGCGTACGTCATCGCCCCGCCGGCCGGTACCGTTATCGTAACGGCAGCCGTGCGGGGCGGACGCGGCGGCAGGGGAGCCCTCTTCGGGGCAGCCGGTGCCACCCGTTTCGCCGCCCTCCCGGCCGAAGAGGCCTTGGCAGCCGCCGCAGGTTTAGCTGCGGCAGCCGCCTTTTTGGCCCTTCGGCCAACTACCCTCGACCACAGCTCAGTAGGAGGTGTGGTGGAGGGCGGCACAACAGCAGAGACAGCCCTCTGCTGTGGGGGCTGCATCTGCGCCGCCTTAGCGGACGCAGCCCCTCCTCCACTGCCACCCTTTCTCCCCCCTTTCTTGCCTATCGACGGGCTGGGGGCGGGCGGCACGGGCGGCACCGACCGCGGATCCTGCATCCGTGGGATCAGCTCCCTCCTGAACGATGCCAGCTTGGCATCGATCAGGGAGCCGATCTGTTGCAGCAAGTTTGCCGGCGCCGCTGCGGACGCCGGCAAGGGCTTCCCTCGCCCAGGGCGTTGGGGCCCTCGGGCGCCGGCGCCTACCAGCGGCCCCGTGCCCCCCTCAGGAGCCGGCGGCGGAGGCATCTCGGCTGCTGCCGGCTTCGCCTCCACCGCCTGACGGAGTCGGGCCACCTCGGTCCGCAACTCCGCCATCTGCTCTCTGAGGAGAGCGTTCTCTGCTTCCAACAGCCGGGTGGCGTCGGAAGCTGACCTCATGGCCAGCTCCGCAACGCCCGCCCGGCTGTTCAGGGCCGCCGCCTGCAGGACCCGCACCGTGGCCGGCCGCAACTCCCTTGTTGCGCTGGAGATCCTGGCCACTTCGGCCAGGCTCTCCATTATTGACGCCGCCACGTCCCGCGTCGGACGACTGCGAAGATTCGCGGCGACCTCCACCTCGTCCGGAAGTGGGTCGACCGATCTCCCGGGCTGCGGCCCCGGGGCCACCGGGTCGAAGATCGCCGCGATGAGGCCCTTGTTGGCCTCCGTCAACTTACGTTTGGCCTCATAGAGGCCAACGTACTGCCCAGTAGTTGGCGGCCTTCCCCGCTTCCTCCCTATCGAGGAGCCAGGGGCGCTCTGCGAAGAGCGGTGAGAGGAGACCGAGTGGTCGGACTCCTCTCCCGCATCGCATTCGCCAAGGTCCAAAGCGGACCTCTCTCTGCCGCGTGTTGCGGGAAGTTCCCGCAACACCGACCCATCCATGCGCTCGAGGCGCACGCTAGCTACGCGCGCCTCCTCCTCCCTCTCGTTTCCCCCCTCCCCGGTTTTTTTTATTAGTGAACTATCCATGATAAATCCCACGAGTGTGGTCGGAAAGGAGGTCACCCCGGGTAGAGCCGCCATACCCGGGGAAGGCTAATACGCCCGGGGGATCGCCAGGTACCCCGGGGTTGTCCGCTAACGATTGGTGCACCCACCAACCATAGCTGGCGCTGACTCCAGCTACGCCCTCTTCACCGCGCAACGCTGCTTGGGGCTAGGGATTTTTTAGAGAGGTTGTCATCCTCGCGGTCCAGCCGGCTAAGGCAAGACCCCCGTTCCTGTAAAACATGACCACAGGTTTACGGTATGTGTCCGACTTTAGTTGGCCCCTCACCTCAAGCCACTCCGGCTAGGTAGGACCTGCCAGGGAATAAAATCCCCGCCGGCACAGCCTTGAGGATCATTGGGGCACGAAGCCCCCCCACCACGACAAGGTAGCGGACACGGGGGGGACTTTGAAGAATATCTACTGATTGATTCTTTCAGAAATTTGAAAAAACCGAAAAATCACTAGAGTAATGCGCTATTTTCTAACATTAGATTTCGTTCTAAATGCTTAATCCCTATGTAGAAACGTTATTTAAGCAAGAATATCGTACTTTGAAGAAAATCTAATGTTAGGATTTTTCAGAAATTTGAGAAAACCGAAAAATCACTAGAGTAAAGCGCCATTTTCTGACTTTAGATTTCGTACCAAATACTTAATTCTAATGTAAAATCGTTAGTTAAGCAAGATTACCCCCCCCCCCGTGTCTGCTACCTTGTCGTGGTGGGGGGGTTTCGTGCCCTAATGATCCTCAAGGCTGTGCCGGCGGGGATTTTATTCCCTGGCAGGTTCTACCTAGCCGGAGTGACTTGAGGTGAGGGGCCAACTAAAGTCGGACACATACCGTAAACCTGTGGTCATGTTTTACAGGAACGGGGGTCTTGCCTTAACCGGCCGGACCGCGAGGATGACAACCTCTCTAAAAAAAAAAAAAAAAAAAAAATCCCTAGCCCCAAGCAGTGTTGCGCGGTGAAGAGGGCGTAGCTGGAGTAAGCGCCACCTATGGTTGGTGGGTGCACCAATCGTTAGCGGACAACCCCGGGGTACCTGGCGACCCCCCGGGCGTATTAGCCTTCCCCGGGTATGGCGGCTCTACCCGGGGTGACCTCTTTTCCGACCATTCTCGTGGGATCAACTATGGATTGTTCACAAATTAAAAAAAAAAAAAAAAAAAAAAAAAAAAAAAAAAACAAAAACCGGGGAGGGGGGAAACGAGAGGGAGAAGGAGGCGCGCGTGGCTAGCGTGCGCCTCGAGCGCATGGATGGGTCGGTGTTGCGGGAACTTCCCGCAACACGCGGCAGAGAGAGGTCCGCTGTGTACCTTGGCGAGTGCGATGGGGGAGAGGAGTCCGACCACTCGGTCTCCTCTCACCGCTCTTCGCAGAGCGCCCCTGGCTCCTCAACAGGGAGGAAGAGGGGAAGACCGCCGACTACTGGTCAGTACGTTGGCCTCTATGAGGCGAAACGTAAGCTGACGGAGGCCGACAGGGGCCTCATCGCGGCAATTTTTGACCCGGTGGCCCCGGGGCCGCAGCCCGGGAGATCGGTCGACCCGCTTCCGGACGAGGTGGAAATCGCTGCGAATCTTCGCAGCCGTCCGACGCGGGAGATAGCGGCGTCGATAATGGAGAGCCTGGCCGAAGTGGCCAAGATCTCTCATGCGACAAGGGAGTTGCGGCCAGTCACGGTGCGGATCCTGCAAGCGGCGGCCCTGAACAGCCGGGCGGGCGTTGCGGAGCTGACAATGAGGTCAGCTTCCGACGCCACCCGGCTGTTAGAAGCGGAAAACGCTCTCCTTAGGGAGCAGATGGCGGAGTTGCGGACCGAGGTGGCCCGACTCCGTCAGGCGGTGGACACGAGGCCGGCAGCAGTCGAGATGCCTCCGCCGCCGGCCCCTGAGGGGGGCACAGGGCCGCTGCTGAGCGCCGGCGCCCGAGGGCCCCAACGCCCTGGGCGAGGGAAGCCCTTGCCGGCGTCCGCAGCGGTGCCAGCAAATTTGCTGGCACAGATCGGCTCCCTGATCGATGCCAAGCTGGCATCGTTCAGGAGGGAGCTGATCCCGCGGGCGCAGGATCCGCGGTCGGTGCCACCCGTGCCATCCACCCCCAGCCTGTCGATAGACAGGAAAGGGGGGAAAAAGGGTGGCAATAGAGGAGGGGCTGCGGCCGCTAAGGCGGCACAGGTGCAGCCCCCACAGCAGAGGGCTGCCTCTGCTGTTGCGCCGCCCTCCACCGCACCACCAACTGAGGTGTGGTCGAAGGTTGTTGGCCGAAAGGCCAAAAAGACGGCTGCCGCAGCTAAACCTGCGGCGGCTGCCAAGGCCTCTTCGACCGGGAGGGCGGCGAAACGGGTGGCACCGGCTGCCACCAAGAGGGCTCCCCTGCCGCCGCGTCCGCCCCGCACGGCGGCCGTCACGATAACGGTACCGGCCGGCGGGGCTATGACGTATGCCGAGGCAATGGCCACTGCCAGGTCAAAAGTTGACCTGGCAGAGATTGGCATTGTCTCGATGAAGCCGAGGAGGGCGGTGACGGGGGCTCTAATTTTGGAGATCCCCGGCGCCGACGGGGCTGCCAAAGCCACCGCCCTTGCCACGAAAGTGGCCGAAGCGCTGGCAGGCACCGGCGTGAAGGTCGCGCGCCCGGTAAAGAAGACCGACCTTAGGGTGCGCGGCCTGGTCGATTCGACCACGCCGGCTGAGGTTGCCGCGGCAGTTGCCCGTGTGGGAGGTTGCGACGAGGGGGAGGTGAGGACCGGCGAAATCCGGTCTTCCCCCTCGGGACTTGGCACCCTTTGGGTCCAGTGCCCTACTGCGGCTGCACGCAAAGTTGCGGTTGCGGGAAGGCTTACTGTGGGCTGGACCCAGGCGACGGTCGAGGCACTCAGCGCCCGGCCCCTGCAGTGCTATCGCTGCCTTGGCCTAGGCCACACTAGGCAGCGATGCACTGCGGCCGAGGACCGGTCCGAATGCTGCTTCGGATGCGGCAGTCTGGACCACAAGGTGGCTGGCTGCACGGCGAAGCCTAACTGCCCGCTCTGTGCGGGAGCAGGCAAGCCGGCCGGCCACCGCCTCGGTAGCCGGGCGTGCCCTGCCAGCGCGAAACGCGGCAGGGGAAGCAAGGGGAGGAAAACCGCGGTGGCCAAGGCGACGGCCACCGTGGCAACTAAGCCGAAGGTGGCACCAAAAGGTGTCACCGTCGCGCCCGCGGGGGCGGATGGGGCCAAAGAGGCCCCAGACGCCACCGCTCCCGCGGCGGCGATGGATGTAGAGGCCTGTCCATAATGGGGCCCAAGGGCCCTATAATACAGGCCAACCTGAACCGCTCGGCCAGGGCACAGGACCTTCTGGTGCAATTCCTGGCCGAGCGGGGTGCCGGGTTGGCCGTAGCGGCGGAGCCGTACAGGATTCCCGACCATCCACATTGGATGGGGGACCTGAGCGGCTCCGCCGTTATAATATGGGCAGGCCGGCCGGGGTCCCCGGCGTGCTCCGTTATCGAGCGCGGCCGGGGATACCTGGCCGTTGACTGGGGCGGCACCGCGGTTGTGGCGATCTACGCACCTCCAAGGTGGTCCCTCGAGGAGTTCGAGCAGTATCTGGACGGGGTGGGGAGATGCGTCTCCCGCTGCCAGCCCCGTCCGGTGCTGGTCCTGGGGGACTTCAACGCCAAGTCGCCGGCTTGGGGTTCCCCCGGGACAAACCCGAGGGGCCGGGAGGTGCTTGATTGGGCGGCGGGACTCGATCTCCGTCTTTTAAACACGGGCTCGGTCCATACGTGCGTGCGGCACAATGGGGGGTCCATCGTTGACCTTTCATGGGCAACGCCCCCCGCCGCGCGCCGTATTACGGGGTGGAGGGTGGCGGAGGAGGTCGAGACACTATCAGACCACAGGTACATTGTTCTCGGCCTTTCCGCCGCCCCATCGACACCCCGACGTCGCCCCGCTGATGAGGGATCGCCTCAGCCGCGGTGGGCGCTAAAGCGCCTCGACCAGGACGCTCTGATGGCGGCAGCCCACGTCGTGGCCTGGCCGGCAACACCGGCCGGGCCAGTCGACGGGACAAGGGAGGCCCATTGGTTCCGGGGCGCAATGACGTCCATTTGCGACGTCGCCATGCCCCGGGCCAGGGTTTTCCCGAGGAAGGCGGTGTACTGGTGGTCGCGCGCGATAGCGGATTTGCGCACAGAGTGCGTTCGCGCGCGGCGCCAGTGCGCCCGCGCCCGTCGACGACGACGTTCCGACGTGGAGCTGGCTATCCGGCTGTATGGGCGATACAGAGAGAGGGTGGTCGCCCTGCAGCTGGCCATCAGGCAGGCAAAGAGCCAGGCCTGGCGCGACCTTCTCGGCACTATTAACCGAGACCCATGGGGGCGCCCATACAAAATGGCGATGGGACGATTGCGTCCCTGGGCGCCCCCTGTGACGGAGAGCCTGGATCCGGGGATGCTCGGACGGGTCGTGGACGCGCTATTCCCCGTCAGCGGGGAGGCGTCCCGGCCCGTCCCTCAGCTAGAGGGACATGAGTGGTCCCCGGATCTGGAGGTCGCGCCGGAGGAAATGGCCGGGGTAGTCAAATGGCTTCGGGGCAAGAATACTGCCCCGGGGCCGGACGGTATCCCCGGCCGGGTCTGGCTGCTTGCCATGAGCGTCCTGGGCGAGAGGCTGAGAGGCCTCTACTCCGGGCTCCTGAGGTCCGGGGTGTTCCCGGACCTCTGGAGGAGAAGTCGGGTGGTCCTCTTAAGGAAGGATGGGGGGCCTGCGGATTCTCCCTCCGCGTACCGGCCCATTTGCCTCCTGGACGAGGTGGGCAAGATCTTTGAAAAGATCATTGCTGCCCGCCTCGCCAGGAACCTGCCCGCGTTGGCCCCGATCTGGCGGACTGCCAGTTCGGCTTCCGGGAGGGGCGATCGACGGTCGATGCAATTGACCGTCTAAAGTCCCTCTCGGACAATGCCGGGCACCCCACGTGCCCGTGGGGTGTGCGTGGCGGTGTCGATCGACATCGTCAATGCATTTAACGCCCTGCCCTGGTCCGCCATTAGGGAGGCCCTGGTTGAACACCAGGTGCCTCCCTATCTGAGGCGGGTGATCGGGGCCTACCTGCGGGACAGGTGGGTGGAATACCCGGGCCGGTATGGGACGATACGGAGGGAAGTGGACTGCGGGGTCCCACAGGGGTCCGTGTTAGGACCACTCCTGTGGGACCTGTTATATAGCGCAGTCCTGAAGGCCCCCCTGCCCGACGGTGCCACTCTCGTCTGCTATGCAGACGACACATTAGTGGTCGCCGTCGGGGACACCTTCGAGAGGACCATCCGACGAGCGGAGGTTGCGGTGGCAGCCGTCGTCGCGAGGATCTACGATCTGGGGCTGAAGGTGGCCCCGGAGAAGGCCGAGGCCGTCTGGTTTGGACGGCCTTGGTCTCGGCCACGGGCCAGATCGTGGATCTGGGTTGGAGAAGCCTGCGTCGAGGTGAAGTTCGAGATCAAGTATCTCGGACTGATCGTCGACAGCCACTGGATGTTCGGAGCACATTTCGGCCGTCTCGTCCCCCGAGTTGAGAGGGCGGCGGCCGCGTTAGGCCGCCTGTTGCCCAATATCGGGGGACCGGGCGATATGGTGCGTCGCCTATACCTGGGCGTGGTGCGGTCCATGGCATTATACGGCGCCCCGATTTGGGCGCCGTCCGTGAGGGCAAACCGGCGCAACACATTGTTGTTGCGCCGGATTCAGAGGCAAATGGCCCTTCGCCTCGTAAGGGGATACCGCACCACGTCTACCGTGGCGGCGCTTGCTCTGGCGGGAGAAATTCCCTTCGAGCTGCAGGCGGCGATGCGCGCCTATGTCTATAGGCGCATATGCATCGCTGGCCGGGCTCGGGGGGACCTGCCGGAGCAGGAGGCGGTCGAGGGCTTCGAGCTCCAGGCCCGGGGACTAGCTCTCGCCAGATGGCATGCGGAGCTTTGCTCCCATGCCGCCGAGCGCGTCCCCGGGGCTCTCCTGCCGCACTTCACCTCGTGGCGGGAGAGGCGGTTTGGCAGGCTCTCCTACCGTGCGACGCAGGTATTCACCGGGCATGGCTGCTTCGGTGTCTACCTGTGTCGCATCGGTCGGGAAGCGACGACGGTGTGCCACCACTGTGGCGCGGAGGCAGACTCGGCGCAGCATACACTGGAGGTGTGCCCCGCCTTTTCAGTGCTGCGCCGAGTCCTAAGTAGGGAAGTTGGTCGCGACCTCGCTCTCTCCAGCTTAGTTGGGGCCATGCTGGAGAGCCCGACAAAATGGGCGGCAGCCATCGCCTTCTGCGAAGAGGTGATGCTGCAGAAGGAGGCTGCCGAGCGGGGTCGCCGTGAGCGGGGGGTGCGGCGTGTGCGCCCACGCCTAGAGCCCCCCTCCCCGAGCAGATGAGAATAGGCGGGCGGCGGGTGTACCAGATTACTGGTTTAATTGCCCGCCGCCCGCCACCCCCCCCCCAACTGAAGCTGTCCTCCCCATAGTGGGAGTGACGAGGCGGTGTGGGGTGCGGTCCCCCGCACCGCCGAAGCAAGATGATTCATGGGGGGAGTATAAATCTCCCCCCCGGGACGCGGCCGGCCACCGCCATTCCATCCTGGTGGCCGGCCAGGCGAGGGGGAGCCGCGGTTGTGTTCTTTGAGAGATCCCGTGGCTCCCCCGCTACTCGCCAGCGCCCTAGGCCGTCGTGGGGGTTTTAGCGGGTAGAACCCCGCACTACCCCCGCCCCGCCCTTCGGGCGAGACGGGGGTGTCTGACCAGCAGATTTCCCCCACGTTAAACAAAAAAAAAAAAAAAAAAAAGTTAAGCAAGATTATCGTATGGAAAAAATCTAATGATAGGTGTTTTCAGGAAATTGAAAAAACCGTACAATCACAAGAGTAAAGTGCCATTTTCTGACATTTGGTTTCATTCTAAATGCTTAATCCCTATGTAAAAACGATATTTAAGCACGAATATCGTATTTTGTAGAAAATCTAATGATAGGATTTTTCAGAAATTTGAAAAAACCGTAAATTCAAAAGAGTAAAGTGCCATTTTCTGACATTAGATTTCATTCTCAATGCTTAATCCCTATGTAAAAACGTTCTTTAAGCACGAATATCGTATTTTGAAGTATATCTAATGATAGGTTTTTTCAGAAAATGGAAGAAACCGTGAATTCACAAGAGTAAAGTGCCATTTTCTGACATGAGATTTCGTTCTAAATGCTTAACTCCTATGTAAAAACGTTATTTAAGCAAGAATATTGTATTTTGAAGAAAATCTAATGATAGGATTTTTCAGAAAATTGAAAAAAACCGTAAAATCACAAGAGTAAAGTCATATTTTCTGACATTACATTTCGTACTCAATACCTAATTCTAATGTAAAATCGTTAGTTAAGCAAGATTCTCGTATTTAAAAAATCTGATGATTGGTTTTTTCAGATAATTGAAAAAACCGAAAATTCACAAGAGTAAAGTGCCATTTTCTGACATTAGATTTCGTTCTAAGTGGTCAATACCTATGTAAAAACGTTATTTAAGCAGGAATATCGTACTTTGAAGAAAATCTAATGCTAGGTTTTTTCAGAAAATTGGAAAAACCGAAAGTCACAAGAGTAAAGTGCCATTTTCTGACAATAGATTTCGTTCTAAATGCTCAGTCCCTATGTAGAAACGTTAATTAAGCAAGAATATCGTATCTTGAAGTATATCTAATGATAGGTTATTTCAGAAAATTGAAAAAACCGAACAATCACAAGAGTAAAGTGCCATTTTCTGACATTTGGTTTCATTCTAAATGCTTAATCCCTATGTAAAAACGATATTTAAGCACGAATATCGTATTTTGTAGAAAATCTAATGATAGGATTTTTCAGAAATTTGAAAAAACCGTAAATTCAAAAGAGTAAAGTGCCATTTTCTGACATTAGATTTCATTCTCAATGCTTAATCCCTATGTAAAAACGTTCTTTAAGCACGAATATCGTATTTTGAAGTATATCTAATGATAGGTTATTTCAGAAAATTGAGAAAACCGAACAATCACAAGAGTAAAGTGCCATTTTCTGACATTATATTTCGTTCTAAATGCTTAATCGCTATGTAGAAGCGTTATTTAAGCAAGAATATCGTATCTTGAAGTATATCTAATGATAGGTTTTTTCAGAAAATGGAAGAAACCGTGAATTCACAAGAGTAAAGTGCCATTTTCTGACATGAGATTTCGTTCTAAATGCTTAACTCCTATGTAAAAACGTTATTTAAGCACGAATATCGTATTTTGAAGAAAATCTAATGATAGGACTTTTCAGAAATTTGAAAAAACCGAAAAATCACTAGAGTAAAGCGCCATTTTCTGACTTTAGATTTCGTTCTAAATACTTAATTCTAATGTAAAATCGTTATCTAAGCAAGATTCACGTATTTAAAAAAATCTAATGACAGGTGTTTTCTGAAAATTGAAAATACCGAAAAATCACAAGAGTAAAGTGCCATTTTCTGACATTAGATTTCGTTCTAAATACTTAATTCTAAGGTAAAATCGGTAGTTAAGCAAGATTCTCGTATTTAAAAAATCTAATGATAGGTTTTTTCAGAAAATTGAAAAAACCGTAAATTCACAAGAGTAAAGTGCCATTTTCTGACATAGGTTTCATTTTAAGTGCTTAATCCCTATGTAGAAACATTATTTAAGCAAGATTATCGTACTTTGAAGAAAATCTAATGTTAGGATTTTTCAGAAATTTGAGAAAACCGAAAAATCACGAGAGTAAAGCGCCATTTTCTGACATTACATTTCGTTCTACATGCTTAGTCGCTATGTAAAAACGTTATTTAAGCAAGAATATCGTATTTTGAAGTACATCTAATGATAGGTTTTTTCAGAAAATTGGAAAAACCGTAAATTCACAAGAGTAAAGTGCCATTTTCTGACATTAGTTTTCGTTCTAAATGCTTAATCCCTATGTAAAAACGTTATTTAAACACGAATATCGTATTTTGAAGATAATCTAATGCTAGGATTTTTCAGAAAATTGAAAAATACAGAAAAATCACAAGAGTAAAGTGCCATTTTCTGACATTACATTTCGTACTCTAGTGTTTTGCGTAGCAACGGCTAGTTACTAAGTTGTAGGTGACGCTGTGTGCCGCTTGTACGGGCGTACGCCACAACCACTCTCCCCCGAGATATAAAACTATATACAATAACAAAATATGGATTCGGTGACATAACAATAATGATTATACAGTAAATGTGACTTTTTTGGGTCCTTGATACGTTCGTAATTGTGAACTGGTTGATTTTTCTTGAATTTTTTCCAAGAATGCTGGTTTTAAACGTTCCGTGGTTAAATTAGTGTGTTTTCCTTTGTAATCCACCTTGAAAATTCGGTCTGTTACCCTTTCGATGATTGCAAAAGGTCCTTCGTATGGGGGTTCTAACGGTTTCCTGGTTGCGTCAACTCGTACGAAGACGTGTGTGCATTCAGCTAAAGATTTGTGAATGAAGCATCTTGGTTTGATATGGTGTGCTGTTGGCACAGGTCGGACTTTCCTAATATGTTCCCTGAATTTTTCTATGAAGATTTGTGGGTTGTTTTGTGTTTCTCCTTCTAGGAAGAATTCTCCTGGAAGCCGTAGAGGTGTTCCGTACAGCATCTCTGCTGCTGTAGCTTTTATATCTTCTTTGAAACTTGTCCGGTGTCCTAGTAATACCGTGGGTAGAATTTTTACCCAGTCTGGATCAGTGTGGCATGCTATTGCCGTCTTTAGTGATCGGTGCCATCTTTCTATTAATCCATTTGCAGCTGGGTGGTATGATGTAGTTCTTGTTCTTGAACATCCAACCAGTTGCGTGAGGGCTTGGAATAATTGAGATTCGAATTGTGTACCCTGATCAGTAGTTATTGTCAAAGGTGATCCGAATCTGGATATCCAAGTTGTATATAGGGCGGTTGCTACTGTGTCCGCCGTGGCATCTTTGATTGGTGGAGCTTCTGGCCACCTAGTGAAACTATCGATCATCGTAAGGCAATAGGAATAACCTTGCGCCTTTGGGAGTGGCCCTATAATGTCTATGTGGACGTGATCAAAGCGTCCTTTTGGTATGTCTATTTTGTTTGGAACGTTCTTGGTATGCCGTTGTATTTTATTTTTTTGGCAAGTGATACACGTTCTGGTCAGTTCTTTGATTTGGGCATTCATTTTCGGCCATACGAAATTCTTCGCAATTGTCTTTTGTGTGGTCCTACCACTGGGGTGCGCTAGGCTGTGAGTCGCGTTGAAGATTTTCCTTCTTAGCGTCTCTGGTACGTATGGACGTATATTGTTTTCAGACATATCGCAATATATGTATTTGTCTGTGTTGTCCACTGAGATTTTGTGTAGCTTAAACGGAGAAGTGGTATCTTGTAGGATGATCTGGAGTTCCTCATCTATTGCTTGTTCTCTGATGAGTTCGTCTGTTGAAACAAGAATGGGCATTTCCACTTCTTCAATTCTTGAGAGCGCGTCTGCAACTTGGTTGTTGTGTCCTGCTATGTGCGTAATTTGGGTTGTAAATTGACCGATGTATTCCAAATGTCTCTGTTGTCTAGGTGAAGCTTTCTCCGAGTTTTGTATAAAAGCTTGAGTTAGAGGTTTGTGGTCAGTTTGTATCGTGAGGTCTCTTCCTTCTACCAGGTGTCCGAAAAACTTTAAACTTTTGTAGATTGCTAATAATTCCCTGTCGTAAACACTATACCGAAGTTGTGCTTTTTCTAGCTTCCTTGAGAAGAAGCCTAAAGGGTGCCAGTTGTTCTTATGGTACTATTCTAGTACAGCTCCGATTGCTTGATCTGATGCGTCAGCTGTTAATCGTAGTTGCGCATCTTCGCTTGGGAACTGCAATAGGGATGCTTTTGCTAACTGTTCTTTACTTTCTATGAACGCTGCTTCAGCTTCAGGTGTCCATTTGACTGGCCTCTTGTCTTTCTTCTTGGTACCCATCAGTAATGCGTTTAGTGGGATGTGCGTTTTTGCAGCTCCGGCAATGAATCTACGGTAAAAATTTAGAATTCCTAGATATCTTCTTAGCTCCATTATTGTACCTGGTTTTGGATATTCTTGGACGGTCTTGACGCGGGTGGGTAATGGTGCGATTCCCTTACTGCTGACTTCATAACCTAAATAGGTTACTGACTCCTGACCAAAAACGCATTTCTCAACGTTGATTGTTAATCCGTGTTGCTGTAGTCGTTCAAATATAATGCGTAGGTGTCTATCGTGTTCTTCCAATGTGTTTGATGCTACCAGAATGTCATCGATGTAGCAATGGCAGAATGACAAGCCCCTTAGCACTGTATCCATGAATCTTTGGAACGATTGTGCGGCATTGCACAATCCGAATGGCATCACCGTGAATTCGAACAGTCCGAACGGTGTGATGACTGCAGTTTTACATCTGTCTTCGGGTGCCACTGGTATCTGGTGGTATGCTCGGGCGAGATCTAGTGTTGTATAAATCTTGGTGTTGGTGAGATGGTGCGCTATGTCGTGTATATGTGGTAGTGGATAACGGTCTGGTTGAGTCATGTTGCCCCGCCTTTTCAGTGCTGCGCCGAGTCCTAAGAAGGGAAGTTGGTCGCGACCCCGCTCTCTCCAGCTTAGTTGGGGCAATGCTGGAGTGCCCGAGAAAATGGGCGGCAGCCATCGCCTTCTGCGAACAGGTAATGTTGCAGAAGGCGGCTGCCGAGCGGGGTCGCCGTGAGCGGGGGGTGCGGCGTGTGCGCCCACGCCTAGAGCCCCCCCCCCCCCGAGCAGCTGAGAATAGGCGGGCGGCGGGTGTACCAGATTATGCTGGTTTAATTGCCCGCCGCCCGCCAACCGAAGATGTCCTCCCTATACCGGGAGTGGGGCGACGAACATCGTCGCCCCCGACGGCCGTCGTGCCCAGGGCGGGGGCCCTGGGCACCCTCATTGGAAAGCGGCCGTCGTGACGTGGCGGTGCGGGGAGCGGTCCCCCGCACCACCAAACCAAGATTATTCATGGGGGAGGATAAATCTCCCCCCGGGACGCGGCCGGCCACCGCCATTCCATCCTGGTGGCCGGCCAGGCGAGGGGGAGCCGCGGTTGTGTTCGTTAAGAGTTCCCGTGGCTCCCCCAGTAATCGCCAGCGCCCTAGGCCGCCGTGGGGGTTTTAGCGGGTCAAACCTCGCACTACCCCCGTCCCGCCCCCCGGACGGGGCGGGGGTGTCTGGCCAGCAGATTTCCCCCACGATAAAAAAAAAAGGAACACCAGGAACGATCGTTCCATACACTTAAGGAAGCACTTATTTCAAAACCCATATTGCAATACCCAAATTTCAATGAACCTTTTAATTTAAAAACCGACGCATCAAAATTTGCCATTGCAGGGATACTTAGTCAAGGACCTGTTGGAAAGGACTTGCCTATTGCATACACCTCTCGCTTATTAAATTTTACAGAACAAAAATACTCTACCATAGAAAAAGAATGCTTAGCTATTGTGTATTGTACTTCATATTTTCGACCGTATTTGTATGGACAAAAATTTAGAATTATCACAGATCATAAACCTTTAATATGGCTACACTCGATTAAAGATCCTATATCCAGATCGTGGAAATGGAAGTTGAAATTAGCGGAATATGAGTACGAGATAGAATATAAAGGGGCAAAGCCAACGCTAAAGCAGATGCTCTATCTAGAAATCCACCAAAAATGTGCTTACCTATACAACCGACGATTGTAGAAAATAAAAAGGGAACTATACCATCGACAACAGCAGAAGACTCTTGGATCCGAGACGTAATTAGGAAAAAGAAGACGACTACATCGACCTAGAGACAACGAAGGATAGATATTCAAGATACAACCCGTGATTAGGAAAAAGGATAGCATCTTCTGTCTCGTCAAAGATCTCGCCTATATTCGATCCAGTACGAAAAAGGATAAGGATGGAAGAAACGTCCTTGCTCAAAGAGAAGATAATCTCATCCCCATAATCGCATCCCAACTCCCGAAGCTCAAGAAGCACCGCCACAACCTGAAATCCCTGTCGGACAATTATCGACGAACGATATAATAAATTTTAGACCTAAAAATTATGATGAAATGTTAAATAGAAAACAACGACAAAATTCAAATTTGCAAATTAAAGAAGTTTATGAACCATTAGATTTAATTTATCTTATGAAAGAATCTAAAATAGGAAAATTTTGTAACCAACATAGTGGTCCACACAAAGTTGTAGAAATCTTGCCGAATAGAAATACTAATTGGAGGTAATCTACGTACAGTACACACTAACAAATTGAAAATTGCACAAGTAACATCTAAATTTAATTAACAAATAACGGCACAATTAACAACAATGCCGCATATATATTACGTATCAACGAATGTTCATCAGACTTTAAAATTCCAGTACCAAGTCAAGGTAAATTCTCAGAAATTTCTTGGAACTCAACGAACCAATGGATGATGTCATTCTACCAAATCACGACGAAACTCGTTGAAGCCTACCACAATCAAAGCCGTTATCTGTATCCGACGGAAGACAACTCGACAACTTCCGTGATGGTAGCAGATAGTTGCTGAGTGTCATGGAAACATCAGGACCACATTTCGAAACGTACGTAGTAGAAAAGAGCATCCTATATAGCAGCGATAAAAATAGCATCTATAGAATACAATATAATACAGAAGTAAAATTCGCCCCAGGATTCGCATTAACTTGATTAATTATATCAAAAATAACTTATTATTTCTGATTATAGAGAAATAAGATTTTTGAATATCCTAACTATTTAAATTACTGTTCTAAATATAATGTTTTAATGATCTATGAGGTTCACAAAATTTGAAAATGTCAAAATTACTTAAAAAAATATTGTCATTCCGAAACTAGCCTCGAACACATTTCCGAAACTCGATCAAGCCAAAATTATGCAAATAACTTCATTTCACATAAAAACAATGTTAGCGCATAGGATTTTTTGAAATTGGAATGTTACGACCAAAAATATTGCGAGAAATGTATTGCACTGTTATATAAACAATATAAACATTCACCATTTGTCTTTTTTAAAAACGTTTACAAAACCTCCAGTACGAATGAAAAATTTTTTTCCTGACCGAGTCTTCTCCGTACTTCAACCTAAACCAACACAGTGTCTCACAATCAGTGGTAGTACCAAATTTCTGATTCAAAATACACAGCGTTCATACTCAAGCACATACAACATGATACCATTTCACAAGAGTAACTGTGATAAATACTGTCCAATATAAATCATAGACCTGTTTAAACCAATAACACTACTATGAAAAACCTCAGAAATAAGATTATTAATTGCATTAACCCTGCAATACTATAAATGCTTGAGTTTGCTTGAGAAGATTCGACGCACCTACTTTTTAACTTTGCAGCTTACTTAATAGACAACAACAAGGTTTTGTCCTCGCAAAAGTTGCTACAACTAGACAATCTGCGTTATCAATTTCATCGAATGAATGGTCCAAATTGATCATTTTCAACATGGATTTTTATAAATCTAGAGTGATTTTGATTCAATCGTGTTAAAATAGGAAGTACATAGTAAATTGACCAACGTACTTAAGAAAGCAATACCTCTAGTGGCAGTAAGATTTGAATGTAGAAATAAGTAGCAAGGCAATCAATCATCTGAAGCTGTATTGCTTATTATCCTAATATGGTTGCAAGTTTTTAATTAATGGAAGGCGACAGCAAATAATGACGAGTAAAGAAAAATTACCGATACGATTTCAATGACTCTTGGTACCATTACTGCAGAATTTGATTCGTAGATAATATGCGGCTTCACTGAAACACTTTTTTTTTTAACGTGGGGGAATATCTGCTGACCAAACACCCCCGCCCGCCCGAGGGAGCGGAGCGGGTGTAGTGCAAGGTTTGACCCGCTAAAGTCCCTACGGCGACCTAGGGACACTGTGCCTGTCGCTGGCGGATTACGGGGGAGCCACGGGAACTCTTGTAGAACACTACTAGGGCTCCCCCTCGCCTGGCCGGCCACCAGGATGGAAAAGCGGTGGCCGACCGCGTCCCGGGGGGAGATGAATCCTCCCCCCTTGAATCTTCTTGATTCAGCGGTGCGAGGGGCCGCACCCCGCACCGCCGCGTCACGGCTGTAACGATGATCCTTCCTCCCCCACTCTTAATCTCTAAAAGAGATAAGACACAGGTATTGTAACGATGACCCTTCCTCCCCCACTCTTAAAGAGATAAGACACAGGTATAAATAGGCCATTAATTATGCGTGCGGGCAGTGACATTCTTATAATCGGCCCGGAACATCGAACACAGTGTAAAAGTTCCCACTCTAAATGTATCAATTTTATAAAACTGATGTAAAATAAACATACGCTGAAAAGCCATAGCTTTCCAGCTCCTTTTAAAAAGCGAAGTCATTCAAACCCTGCGTAACAATTTGGTGATCCTGCCAGGATCCGTCTGCTACGATCAATCTACGGAGATCAACGGCACGGATCTTTGTGTGAAGAACAGGAGAGCGAAACACAAAACAGGCAAAAGGACCACTACGCAGCAGCAGGACACCCCCTGCCGAATCAGGAATCACCTAAAGCAAGGTAAAAACCCTGGACTCATTATTTAAACGCTATCGCGAACTGCGGAGTTCCATACTATCTTCCACGAGCTCGAATACCGAAACCGATTACTATTCGAATACCAGAGTACATCTGCTCTATACTACACCACCGAAAATGTCACGAGCCACATCGCCAATAGAGGCTGAGACTCCCAGCCTGCAGAGTGAGATGAAAGCTATACGCGAAATGATTACGAAACTCGCGATTTACACTAAAGAAGAGAACCGCAAACGCCAAGAAGAAATAGACGACCTGGGAAGAAGAACCCTTGGGTTGGTAACAGAGGACGAAGGCCCTGTCCAACAGCCACGCCCGACACACCAGCAACCAGCCAGTGACGTCACATCGGACGAGGAACAGGCAGGTAACAGAGGGATAGATAACGCGTCGCTTCAACGTCCCCCACCAGGTGAGTCGACATACCAAGACAATGAGTTGATGAGCCCACATCCGAATCAATACGAACAGTTAGAGGAATAAAAAGCACCGGTGATATGGGAGTCGAGGACCTTATCCGCCAGGTAAGAAGAGCCCGCTCACGAGCAACTCGACCATGCATACTGCTTGACCTAATCTTGGCCGAGAAAATCAAAGACAACGCCTGGGACGCCATTCGATTTGAAACTATCGAAACATACGATGACCTGTATGCCGCGTTACGACGCAACATTACAGGAGCCGCCTCAACCGAAATCTGTAAAACACGGCTCAGACAAATCCGCCAAAGAGATGCAGAATCGGTCAATTCATACTCCCAGAGGTATAATGGAAAGTGGAATGAACTTCGCTATGCCATCGAAGCGGAGCACAGACTACCCACTAAACGCAGGATTGTGTTGCAAATCGAGGAAGAAGCTGCTGTGCGAACCTACATCAATGAATTGCGCGAAGAATTCGCCAACCGCGTGGAAGACGCGATGCCGCGTAATATCGAGGAGGCACGTACAAAGGCGCTCACAATCAAGCTCCGCAACCGCGAGAGAAAGCAGAATCAACAACGAGACCTTGCAACTAAACAACCGACACCTAATAGGGGCCCACCGACACCTCGTCCACCAGTCCGACCACGACCATCCGAGTCAATGCGAGGTCAACGAACCGCAACGCAATGCACACATTGCAGACGATACGGACATACTGAGGCCGACTGTTTCCGTAAACATCAGAATTTTCGGCTACGGAAGACCGCCACCGAGCAATCGAGCAACCAAAACGGAAACAGTCGAAGAAGAGTCGGTCAACGAAAACCAGGAGTCAATCGATCCGGAACAACACTTCGGAGCATATGGTTTCGGGTCAACGGCCAAACTCGACGAATGTTAGTCGACACCGGCGCAGATATCAACCTAATGAAAGAAAACGCCGCCCAAGCTTATCATCGGTACGCCGAGGTAAAGAAATTCACAATGAGTAACAGCACCTACACCTGCAGGAAGGTATTGGAATTGACCATATTTGGTAAGACCTCCAAATTTCACGTCATTACTAAAGAATGCCCATTGGTGGAGGACGGGATAGTCGGACTACCATTCCTCGACCAGTACAACTGGAAACTAACCAAGGAAAACCTTCAGCTGGACAATAAATCCCCGAAGTTGCACACCGAGAACGCCAAGATCCCGGCACACACGAGCGTTAAGGTTTGCTTTACGACGAATATCAAGAACGGCATCGTGCTATGCGAAAATTTAATTACTGGAGACCTCTCGCTTCACGAAGCAAATAACGGACAAATCTCCACATACGTGACAAATGCCAGTGACTCCGAAAGAGAGATCACCGACGACACGTTTCGAGTTACGAAGATAGACGTAAAAGAAGACCACCAGAAAAATAACGACACCAGCATAGCCGGACGAGTGAAGCTCCTACGAGACAATACACGGTTACAACACATAGAAGCCGACCTAAGATACAGCATCTGGAAGATATTGGCCTCCTATTCCGATGTATTTCACCTCCCTGGAGATGAACTCCCACAGACGAGACTAACGGAGCACCGCATAGAGTTGACGGACGAGACCGATCAACATTAAGAGCTACCGACCACCGGAAGCCCACAAGCACGAGATCAGGAAGCAGGTGAGCGAAATGATGAACAAAAGAATCATCGCGAATTCGGAGTCGCCATACAACTCTCCGCTCTGGGTCGTACCAAAGAAGATCGAAGCAACAGGAAAACAAAAGTGGAGAATCGTCATAGACTTCCGTCGATTAAACGAACGAACAGCACAAGACGCCTATCCGCTGCCCGTCATCGAAGATATTCTTGATCATCTGGGAAACGCGAAATTCTTTAGTGCATTTGATTTATCCGCCGGATTTCATCAAATCCCAATGCACGAAGAAAGCAAAAAATACACGGCTTTCTCAACGCCCGAGAGGCACTTCGAATACAACCGCATGCCCTTTGGACTGAAGAACGCGCCCGCCACGTTCCAGAGGATGATGGACCAAGCCTTACGAGGTTTAATTGGCAAGAC
The DNA here is from genome assembly GCF_051020955.1 of Megalopta genalis. Lineage (NCBI taxonomy): Eukaryota > Metazoa > Arthropoda > Insecta > Hymenoptera > Halictidae > Megalopta > Megalopta genalis. The sequence continues at coordinate 637,615 of NW_027476107.1, forward strand.
GTGCTTCGTGTATCTCGACGACATAGCGGTGTACGGATCTACGATCAAAGAACACAAGGAAAATCTGGTAATACTACTGGAGCGCTTGCGAGCCACCGGTTTAAAGTTACAGCCAGATAAATGCGAACTCTTGCGACCCGAATTGGAATACCTCGGACACACCATAACCAAAGATGGTGTCAAACCGAATGAAGTCAAGATAGAAGCTGTCAGGAACTACAAACAGCCCAGTACACCAAAGGAAGTAAAGAGTTTCCTCGGTTTAGCTGGATATTATCGTAAGTTTATTAAAGATTTATCCAAAATAGCCAAACCACTCACAGATCTGACGAAGCAGGACAAACAGTGGGAATGGACAGAAGAATGCCAACACGCATTCGACACACTAAAGCAACACCTCACGAAGAGCCCGGTATTACGATACCCGAATTTCTCGAAGCAGTTCACTTTGACAACCGATGCATCCAACTATGGTATCGGAGCAGTCCTCTCACAGGAAGGACACCCGTGCTGCTACGTCTCGAAAACGCTGAACCCTGCCGAGATTAACTACTCGACAACAGAAAAGGAAATGCTCGTCGTCGTATGGGCGATACGTCGCCTCAGACAGTACCTGCTAGGAAGAAAATTTAAAATTCAAACCGACCACAAGGCACTGGTCTGGCTGATGAGCGTCAAGGGCCCATCATCAAGATTGCTGAGATGGAGACTGCTACTCGAGAGCCACGACTACGAGATTGACTACAAAAAGGGCAAAGAAAACCAAGCCGCCGACGCCCTGTCCAGGGCGAACATGACCAATAAAGAACTGGACGAACTCATACAACAACAGAGTTCAACCCCATGGGCACGGTTTGTCGCTTGGGAGGCAGTCGAGACGCCTTCAATAGCCAGCTACGTGGCCACTGACAAGCAAGACGTGATTCTCACCCCACGAGAAACGTTCAACGAGGAAGCGTGGATTAATTACCTTCACGAAGCCTCATTTTGGAAACAGCGGAGAAACAAAATCTATATCACCATCTCCGAACAGTTCACGCCGCGAGAGCAAGACCGCCTGTTTGCGATGCTGCAATTCACGGCTGAAGAAAAGAAGAAAACCGCTGTCCCAACCAAGCGAAACACAAGGCTCACATCAGAAGAAAAGCAACTGATCATCTCAGAAAATCATGGTACGCCGACAAGTGGACACTTTGGGGAAACAAGGACACTTCGAAGAATCAAAATGAACTACGATTGGAGAGGAATGGACGAGGACGTAAAGCGATACATTACGACCTGCGACGTGTGTCAACGCAACAAAACACAACGTACACCATTCGCACATCCCGCCATTATTACAGATACACCACTACAACCTAATGACAAAATCGCTATGGATATATTCGGACCACTGCCAGTCACACAGAGAAACAACCGACATATCGTCAGCATCCAGGATAAGCTCACGAAATACCTCATACTCGTTCCCCTCACTGCGACCAGAGCAGAAGACGTGGTCAACAGGTTACTCGAAAACTATGTATACACATTTTCAACACCAAAAGCTATACTCACCGATCAAGGTGCAAACTTTATCGGCCAGGTAATGCAAGAGTTTGAGGAAAATCTCGGGATACAACATATCCAGACAACCTCTTCGCACCCACAAAGCAACGGATCGCTTGAACGAGCTCATGCAGTGATTCAAGATCTCCTAAAAACAGCCACAGCGGAGCACACAGAACTCGAATGAGACGAAGTTATAAAGCCCATCACACTCGCCTACAACACTAGTGTCCACGAATCTACCGGACGGACACCTTTCGAACTGACGTTTGGACGAACGGCTAACGTACCATCAGCAGTTAGCTCCACTCCAGGCACAACCTATGAAATCTTGGTAACCAAATGGAGGAAACGACACGACCAGTTGATTCAGGCCGCTAGAGAAAGATTAGAGGAGAGCAAGAGATGCAGTAAAGAACGTCATGATTCTAAGCGTGTACGTACACACCTGGTATACCGCCAGGGAGATCAAGTGTTGATCAAAGGCCATATGGCAAGAACAATAACGTCACCTTGGAAGTCAATGAACGATTACAGAAGGCACATACGGATAACATACGGCCTTACTTTTCTGTTTCAGATGCTACTAGCTCTGATTCAATTGACTAGCCTCTCCCTGGTAGAAGCCGAGATTCGTATCGAGTCACTGAACGACTCGACGATTTACGTAGAACTGCTGGGGCCGGCTAGAATATACCACGAGACATGGAATATCATCACGATATTTGACACCAATGAACTCAGAAAGGACTACGAGAAGGTAGAAGGCCAGCTATCATCACTAAGAACCAGATGCGGAAACTGTAAAGAGATGAGAGAACTCAATCAATTGAGGTAGATAGGCGAGCGCGTCCCTGGGGCTCTCCTGCCGCACTTCACCTCGTGGCGGGAGAGGCGGTTTGGCAGGCTCTCCTACCGTGCGACGCATGTATTCACCGGGCATGGCTGCTTCGGTGTCTACCTGTGTCGCATCGGTCGGGAAGCGGCGACGGTGTGCCACCACTGTGGCGCGGAGGAGGACTCGGCGCAGCATACACTGGAGGTATGCCCCGCCTTTTCAGTGTTGCGCCGAGTCCTAAGAAGGGAAGTTGGTCGCGACCTCGCTCTCTCCAGCTTAGTTGGGGCCATGCTGGAGAGCCCGAGGAAATGGGCGGCAGCCATCGCCTTCTGCGAACAGGTAATGTTGCAGAAGGAGGCTACCGAGCGGGGTCGCCGTGAGCGGGGGGTGCGGCGTGTGCGCCCACGCCTAGAGCCCCCCCCCCCCCCGAGCAGCTGAGAATAGGCGGGCGGCGGGTGTACCAGATTATGCTGGTTTAATTGCCCGCCGCCCGCCAACCGAAGATGTCCTCCCTATACCGGGAGTGGGGCGACGAACATCGTCGCCTCCGACGGCCGCTGTGCCCAGGGCGGGGGCCCTGGGCACCCTCATTGAAAAGCGGCCGTCGTGACGTGGCGGTGCGGGGAGCGGTCCCCCGCACCGCCAAACCAAGATTATTCATGGGGGAGGATAAATCTCCCCCCGGGACGCGGCCGGCCACCGCCATTCCATCCTGGTGGCCGGCCAGGCGAGGGGGAGCCGCGGTTGTGTTCGTTAAGAGTTCCCGTGGGGGTTTTAGCGGGTCAAACCTCGCACTACCCCCGTCCCACCCCCCGGGCGCGACGGGGGTGTCTGACCAGCAGATTTCCCCCACGTTAATAAAAAAAAAGATGGTGCGGGCCTTGGAAACCATGATTCCCATAACGCAAGGATTGCGAGACGACACCTCCACACTCCTGACTGCTATCACCATGGGTAAGCATGGAATCATAGATACGCAACTTTTAACACCTGAAATACTAGCGCAGGGTATCAACGGAGTTCAAAGCCAGAGACCTGGCGCCCCGATGCTGGACGACCGACGGGACTACGTGTTGCTGCTCGACATCGCCGACGTTGCGATTTCCTTAACGCGAGGGCATCTCATGTACCACCTCTCGATACCCATCATGGAGAAACCGATATTTCAGCTACAACACCTCATCGCCATTCCACAACGAATCGGAAAACATCATATTGTGATCATCCCCGAATCAGAATGGATCGCAATAGACGCAACCAAGCGCAGCTACTTACAGACCGAACAACAGTGGATAAGCAACTGTAAGACACACGCAAACACACGATACTGCAAACGCGCGCAACCCACTTACCTTATCAACACTATTGACACATGCGACAGCAAACTGATTAGAGAAAAGACAATTGATACAAACGACAAAATTTCCACCAATAGCTTATTCAAAATTCACGTTATAGCTATCATCGCGATAAAAGACGGATACATTCTTATACCAGAACGCGAACTCGTGTTACATGCAATATGCGATAAGAAGACCACACGCATCAAAATACGACGACCGACCATACACCGCTCTACACAAGATTACTCACTCCTGGGCGATCAGTTCTCACACCATTTGAGAAAACCATACGAGTTCGAACAAACAGTAGTTTACAGACCCAACGTTACGTTACCATTTTCAACATCTGACATGCAGTTAATTCCTGACAAAATACCTACACTCCACGGCACACTAAACATCGACACATACAGAACACTCAGTACCAATTTAGACCAGATCGAACAAAATATCGAACAAGTTAAGCAGAACTATAGGCATAAGAGTTGGATTGAAATCGTAACAAAATCTACAAATTATTTAGGCTATACAGCTCTCACAATATGCATACTCTACATTTTTTATCGTTGTGGACTTTTTTCACTATTAGGCAAACTCGTTCCCAGAAACATATGTATCGAAATCTTCAGCCCCAAAATCACACACTGTGTAAATTTAGAACCCCAGGTACTTTATAACGCGAAGGCAACAGCTCAAGAACTGCTGAACGCGCCACCGGGATATGAACCACCCTCAAAAGAAAGGAACCCTACGGTAAAACTAACACCTCGCAGGAGCAAGCTGGGTCTAGGACGGGGGGGGACGATGATCCTTCCTCCCCCACTCTTAATCTCCAAAAGAGACAAGACACAGGTATTGTAACGATGACCGTTCCTCCCCCACTCTTAAAGAGATAAGACACAGGTATGTATAGGCCATTAATTATGCGTGCGGGCAGTGACATTCTTATAATCGGCCCGGAACATCGATCACAGTGTAAAAGTTCCCACTCTAAATGTATCAATTTTATGAAAATGTTATAAAATAAACATACGCTGAAAAGCCATAGCTTTCCAGCTCCTTTTAAAAAGCGAAGTCATTCAAATACTGCGTAACAACGGCGGCCGCACAAAGATGTTCCCAGGGCCACCGCCCTCAGCACGACGGCCGCCGGGGGGCGACGAGTCACCTCAAAGAAGAGGTGAGTCGTCACCCCCCCCCCCCACTCCCGACACGGGAGGACCTCTTCTATCACTGAAACACTTCCGGTCCCGTTCACCCCGAGAAGTAAATGTTTCAGACTGTTAACCAAATTCAGGAAAGTATGGTATGAAAGATCCAAAAGCAATCCTCAAATCCTTGCTCCAAAAGTACGTCGAAATTCAGATCAATGTGGACTTACTTTTCTTGTTGGTTACTTCCACAATAGCGCCATACAGTCTCCCAGAGAACCAGTCCTCTGGATATCTGCTGAACACTGACGTGAATCTTGACATGAAAACTGCATCACTCAATTTCCATGTTGATCCAATCGGTTTTTGTTGACAGTAAAAACCGTAAATCATCAAGCAAGCAAATTCCTGCTTTCTGTATTTCCACTTCAATACTTACTAGGAATCGTGCATTCTTGCTATTTTTTAATTGTGATTAATATTTGTTACCAGTTTACTAAGAATGTATCCACTGCGGGTTAATTTTCTTGTTATGTACACTATTTGAAATTTTGTAACCCTGAATTAATCAGTAATTATTCCGAAATACTTTGGAAATTGAAGTCGATAGTTATGAAGTTAACTTATCATTCTTTGAAAATGGCTATAGTTGCCTTTAATTTATACTTAGGTAAGTATCGTTGTCGTATCCAGCCATAGTTGTCATCGACTACTGACACCAAGCAGCAGTAATATCATTAATGCATTTCCAATAATTTGGTTTCTATGAATAACCTAAGAGTGGATGTTGCACTGCTTTTCTTCCTCCATATTATAACCATTACAGAAAAACATTTAGTTATTTCGGGCGCGTAGAGTACAAGAAATGTCCTGCAAACTACCAAGAATGCACAGCTCTGCAGTAATATAAAATGGAGTATTCTCAATCTGAATGTTCCATTTAATGCAACTCTTCATTTGTGGTGAATTTACATGTTGGCGATTCCATTGCTGATTCCGAATATTGGAAATTTGTCGAGCAACAACCCGACCCAACTATAAATTTTCCAATACAGATCAAGTACACTGGATGCCCCGTGTGTCTAAAATCAAATTGATCAATTTTAGATCGCCAGTCGATTACCTCCTCTTTACTGGTATCACTAGGATCGATGCATAAGAACTCTAGCGCGGCGTTAGTTTTTTTACATTAAGTCGAGCTCAGCTGTTCGAGCTCGACGCCGGTCCAAGTAGACAAACCGTACTAAACACGTCAAACAGTCTTCTGTTTGTATCATTGCAATGTATTCATCACTTAGGTTATCCTTCCAATATTCACAATATCAAATCCATTATCTATTTTCCGTCGTCTCCCTTGCAGCGCTGTTCGTTATGACATTGCCGTCGTGCACTGTAACAAACGTTCAGTGCTTCTTTTAGTTTTCGATATTCACAACGAAATAAATAGGCCCTCACACCGCGACCATGGCTAGTTTTCATTTGTCATCAGTTATCAGCTACTGTTACGTAGATACATGTAGTTACGCTTGTAATACTTTTGCGCTTGCAGCCTAGCTTCGCTACAATCAATTGCGCTTGCAAATTTCGATATAGCTTTGTAGCCATAAATTGATCGCTTAATCGTATCATTCATGACCTTCACGACACATTATCACAATTCATCATTCAATTGTATATCATCTTTAACCTCCTCTGTACGAATCTTATTGGTTAAAACGTATTTAGTGTTATTACACCAGCGTTTTTTACCATACAGTCCACTATCCAATTCATCCTTCCAATCCTTCCTCCAATTCAACCTTCCCAACGAAAAGATACATTTGCAACATATTTGGAAATTTGAGAATTATAACAAACTAGTAATTTTGGAAATTGTCGAACATTTAACTTATTTCTGCACTTCATGAGCCTTCCCGGGTACTACATATTTCCAAAACTTCATCCTCCGGTTACGTAAACGTATATTGTGAGTCATGTACCCTCGAAAGGGTACAATGACGAATTTTCAGGGACCGAGGCAAGTACAGGCATTCCCATTACCGTTTTTCAAGAAAATTCGGGCCAGTTTCACGTCAGGTTCCAACGAAGTAACAGTTACAAGACTGAGTCTGATTCTCTTGCGAGCAACTCAACTGAGTACAAAAAGGATTTTCGTTAATATTCGAACAAGATACAAAACACAATAACTTTTTTAGAACTTGTCAAAACGACTTGAGTAGGTATATAGGTTTCGTTCTGCAATCAAGGGTGAGGGGAAGGCTGAGCCGGTGGGGTAAAGGGAAGGAAGCATCATCGTGAGCGGCACGCGTCGTGTGGAGGGGGGAAGTCACCGATAAGGAGTTTTGCGGTTTTGCATCCGGAGAGACTCGCGGATGCTTTACCCGTGATTTTGGTCTCGTTGAGATTTCTTAAAGTAAGTTTTTTTATCTCGGTATAATATTGTAGCGAGCGAGAGAGAGAGAGAGAGAGGGGAGGATGCAGCGGTTGTTATCTCTCTTGCAAAAACGACGCATGATTTTTCTCGCGCGACGCATTTATAGAAGTTTATGGTTTTGTATCCGGAGAGACTCGCGGATGCTTTACCCGCGCTTGCGAAGCGATATCGGGGATTTTGGTCTCATTAAGATTTCTTAAAGTAAGTTTTTTTTTTATCTCGGTATAATATTATAGCGAGCGAGAGAGAGGGCTGTATTGCAGCGGTTGTTCTCTCTCTTGCAAATGATGCGGACAGAGAAAGAGAGATATTTTTTCTCTCTCTTTTACTGTTTTTTGCTTTTTCCCTTTGCAGCGAACATTTTATTCGCTACTGAGTTGAGTATTGGTATGGAAGTTGGTTCGTTGAACGTGCCATCGTTGCAATCGTTCGCAACGTCTAAGATATTTGAACACGGTGTTCATAATTTTTCGAGCATTGCTCGACGGATTTTTATCCGATATTGTGATGTTATTTTGTGCGACGTGTACTGTGTTTTTCGTCGGAGATATCAATTCATATATCGATTCAAATCGCGAGACTTGCTCGATTACGTGATATACAATAGTATTGATGTTTTAAAAGTAATCGTTCCTTTGAGCACGCAATGTCGTTCGAAGAGATGGTTGAAGAGGATTATTTTTAAATACCGTAAAGAAACTGATTATGTTTGCGTCGAACCAGTGTTGATACCATTATCAAAATTTGAACGGAGTATGACCAGAGGTGATTTCCTCCCTCCATTGAACAAAGTAAAGAGAAGATTGGAATATTCATTGCACGACGACGACGATGATTGGGATATTCGTAAAATCAAATGGGACATTAATTTACCGACCGAGAAACTCAATGCTTCACGCGTGAAATTCATATCGAAGTATTTTTCATCGAGTGACGAAGATACGTCGTGAGATGATTCCTACATTACAGAATTTGGTTTGGGGATACGTCATAAACTTATACCTGAACGATCAATTTCTGCTCGAGTGGAAAACAGCGACGGAACGTCTAATGCGAAAAGATTTGACGAGTCGCGTGAGTTTCATCTACACGAAACGATTTAGCCAAATTATAGTGAAATGGCCCGCGATCGATTCACCGTCCGCGATACTACATATCATCGAGATGGAAGAGCATCGCGTGGTTGGTTGTATAGTGTAGTTACGTTCGTGAGAACTGGAAACTTAACCGACGACGTGAAATCAAAATTGAAAAAACTTCTTTTTAATAATTGATGTGAGTTAATATTTTCACAAGATGACGCAAGTTTGCAAGGACATGTTAAAATCGTTAACACATATGTCAAGGTTGATTCGAACTGTGGACGAGTATCGCGAATGGACGAAATCATGTATTGAATGTTTACAATGGTGTAGGAAATATATGAACATTGTGAAAAGAAACGAAGCATCCATAGGTGTAAAATCGAGTTTGCTGTCGATCATGTGTCGTATGAAAACTTTGAAGGTCTCGTTAGATCATCGGTTTTCATCACGCGTTGGTAGTGGTTTGTATGGAAACGTTGGCGCGAGATCATCGACTCTTCGTTGGGAGAACATCGAGTCGGCGTTTAAGAATCGTATATCGACCGGCGTTGTGATCAACGTCGAGCATGTCGATCCACGTAATTTCTTGCAACACGCGAAGCGAATAGTTACGAATCGTATTACAGAACTTTTGAACGTTCATTTGTCGTTAAAAGTGAACGTAGTATTGGAGGCGGAATTTGTGCTGCGCGACGAGGTTTCGGTGAAAAGTTTTAGCACGCGAAACGTCGCGCTCTTTCATTCGTCGAATCTACGTCGCTGGTATGCGAAAGATGTTGTGCCAACGCTTTTGACATCGATAGAAGAGTTTCAAGAACGAGACAGTGGTTGGGCGTTATCGAAGATCCTGCATTTGATGGTGAATTCCAACAAATATCAACCGTTACAAGCAGGTTGTCAGGTATCCGTGCCTCGAACAGTGCAATTAAAGAAAGCAGTCCTCAATGTGTACAGTGACGACGATAATGCATGTTTCTATTGGGCAGTGGTGGCAAGCCTATATCCAGCTAAAAATAATTTGAATCGCACATCATCCTATCCGCATTACAGCGATGTGCTCCACACCGAGGGATTCCAATTGCCGATGTTGTTCAAGGACATACCAAAGTTCGAAAAAGCGAATGACGTTTCCGTGAACGTGTTCGAGTGAGGAGGGGAACAAGAAAGATGTCGGACGTTGCATTTGACCTCAAGGAAGCGGGAGAAACATGTAAATTTGCTGCTCATACACGACTCCGAAAACTTGCGCAATCATTATCTGTGTATTAGGAATTTATCTCGTCTGGTTTCATCTCAGATCAGCACGCAGCACTCAGATCCACACATGTAAATTTTTTTCTTTCTTCTGGATGATGGTGGTGGTGGTGGTGGTGGTGGTGGGCGAGAAAAACTAAAATAAAAAATTATGTTTTTTTTTGTCAGGTGTCTACAGTATTTCAAATCGCAGGAAAAATTGGGCATTCACGAGATCGACTGCAGTTGAATGAACGAATGTGCTTTGAAACTTCCGACGGAAGACGATAAATGGCTGAAGTTCAAGAATTATGCGTACAAGGAACCGACACCGTTCGTTATCTACGCAGACTTGGAATGCCTGCTGGAGAAACAGGAAGATCAAGGTCATGGAGCTTACTGTAGATATCAACATCACCATGCCTTCAGCGTAGGCTACTACCTCCATTGCCGATACGACAGTTCGTTGAGCGAGTATCAGACTTATCGTGATGAGAAAGGTTGTATCACATGGTTTGCATCGAAGTTGCACGAGTTGAGCTGTAAATTGCAGCCGGTGTTTGATCGAACGGTTCCAATGGCTCCGTTGACCGCCGCGCAAATCTCAACTTTTCGTACCGCCACGTATTGTCACGTGTGCGAAGAACCACTCGGTAATGACGACGTGCGAGTGCATGATCATTGTCATTTCACAGGTGCGTATCGGGATCCGGCGCACAGCCGTTGCAATCTGAGCTATCAATCCTCGTACGTGATACCGGTGGTTTTTCACAATTTGTCCGGCTACGACGCACACTTTTTCATCAAAGAATTGGCAAACGCGTTTGAAGGTAAAATAGATGCGTTACCGCTGACGAAAGAGAAGTACATTTCTTTCACGAAACACAGTAAGAGGAATAAAGATGCGATCAAAAAATCGTGGAAGAAGTGCATAAAGTTTCGATTCATCGATTCGTTCAAGTTCTTGAATTCGAGTCTGGACAAGTTGTCGTCGTACTTGGACAAGAGCGACTTGCATATCGTGAGGAGCCAATTCAATCGTCTTTCGAACGATGATTTTCATCTTCTAACCAGGAAAGGCGTTTTCCCATACGACTATGTATCGACCTATGACAAATTAAGCGACACTTGTTTACCACCGCGCGAAGCATTTTATAATCAGTTATGCGACAGCGAGATATCCGACGTCGACTATTGTCACGCGAACGAAGTTTGGTCACGTTTCGGTATACAAACGTTAGGACAGTACAGCGACTTGTACTTGAAATTGGATGTGTTGTTGTTGGCCGACGTGTTTGAAAATTTTCGCGAAAAGTCGCTCGAGAATTATAAACTCGATCCAGCGCACTATTATACGTTGCCCGGTTTCGCGTGGGATGCGATGCTAAAATTGACGAAGATCGAGTTGGAATTGTTCACCGACGTTGACATGCTTTTGTTCGTGGAGCGGGGAATACGAGGTGGGTTGAGTCAATGTTCGCATCGTTACGCGCGCGCGAATAACAAGTATTTGTCGACGTACGATTCGGCCGAACCGTCCAGCTATCTGATGTATTTCGATGTTAATAATTTGTATGGCTGGGCCATGTCGCAGCCTTTGCCGCACAGGGGTTTCCAATGGATTGACGATACGAGTAATTTCAACATCGATTCCGTGCCGATCGACAGTCCCGTCGGGTACATTTTAGAGGTCGACTTAGAGTATTGTTACGTCCCGGGGATCGAAAATCGCGTTGACTAGTGAACGCGTCGAATTCCACGGAGTTTAAACGTAAATTGCAATCTTTTCGTTCACGCGGCGCGGGGCGTCCGCGTCTAACTGGGATAACCACGAGGCGCTTGCAGGCGATTCACAATTCAGCACTCACCGGGCGGGGTATTCTAATCGGCACGCTGTTAGTACGTCGTGCGAGGATGAAGTAGACTAGTCGTCTCGGGTCGGCTTCGGGGATCTTGGCGACGTCGACGATAGAAGCCGGAACGTCGAGTGACCTTGGCGTTGTCCAGGGAGTCTGGGCAGCTTGCAGCAGCTGTCGTAGACGGGCTTCTATGACGGCGTTAACCGTGAGTGCAGGATCACGCGAATGCTGTGGTCGTTCCGCGTGAGATCTGCGCAGCTTCCTTAGTTGATAGGATCGACCGGCGTGTTTCGGCATGGACGTTAAATACAAGCGTGAGGCTAATGCAACGTGCAAATAGTGGCAATGGTACGACTCTCTACTAGTGCGGCGCTTACGGGGCGAGCGTCCAACACACACTGGTAGAAAGGGCTATTTCTCTAGGAGAATATACGTTCGTGCCGAGCATACGGGGCGTGCTCCAAGGCGCACGAAAGCGTATTCACAAATTAAGAAAATTATCAAGTAAGCAATTGTCCAGCCGATACTAGACAGTAATCACCAAGCCGATGTTGAATTATGTTAACGTCGAAGTTAGTTTAAGGAACTGGTAGTTGATAATAACTTTCACTGAATTTATGTATATGAAATAAAAGTAGTATATTCTTGAATTAAAGTTACACTTGTAGACTAATACTTTAAGAGACTTAAAATTGTTAAGTACGAGCTAAGATTCAGAGTCGAAATGGAAATAGTAACGCGTAGCACTATGCGGAGTGCTGGCGCTGGACGTCTAGTCCAGGAGACGGCGGAGGTAGAACTGATGTTCCGAGCCGCTGCTCGGAGCTCCTCTGGTACGTCGAGGAGTGGGGGTCGCTGCGTGCGCGCGCTTGGTGCGGCGGAGAGTGGGGCTGCCTACGTCAGAGGTACGGGGCGCCGGCGTAGGCGTCGAGACGGCGGCCGGGAAAGTGAAGCAGATATACAAGGGTTGAGAGGATCGTGAAGGGTAGGCGAGGGCAAGATAAGTGAAAGTTTGTGTAATGGTAAGGGATCCTAAGAGGGTAGGCGAGAGGAAAAGTGCGAGTGGAGATCTATGTAATGATAAGGAGTCCTAAAAGGGTAGGCGAAAGGAAAGGTGCAAGTGGAGATCTATGTAGCGATAAGGAGTCCTAAAAGGGTAGGCGAGAGGAAAAGTGGTTGTACGAGGAAAACGGCGACAGATTGGCGCGACAGGTTGGCGCCCATATTATGTCCGACTTAAAGTGTATTCTGCGTGGTTCTATGCATGCGAACGGATATAGTTATTACTACTTAATATAGGCGTACTGTCTAACGGCTAACCTATGCTTATCGGCTATTCGTATATAAGGTCTTATTGTTAAGTTACGCGCTACGCAATACGTCGCGAGACGTAACAGTATCCTCAGGAAATTCATGATGCTCACGCGGATCTTCCATTTTGCCCGATTCACGAGGTTGGGGCGTTGCAAAAGAATTAGAAGAAGCCGTTATTTTATCCATGAGTTCAGACTTGTATTTTACACCGGTCTGTTCGACACCCTTCGTCATTTTTTCATTAGCCGTTATTTTATCCATGAGTTCGGACTTGTATTTTACACCGGCCTGTTCGACACCCTTTGTCATTTTTTCGTTAGCTGTAATTTTTCTACGAAGCTCGTCGTCGCCTTTTTTCGATACATCGTCAACGTACGATCTAGTGGCCGCGTCATCGTTTTGAAGCGGTTCCGCCAAATGTTTGATCCTCTTGTTTCGAGCTGTGTACGATTCCGTTGAGAAGCACATCGCATTATTCTGCATGTACTCGTGAAGCGATGACGTGACTGTATCGTCGCCTATCTTTGAAACGCGATCGACGTACAGTTTGGTGGCCGCGTCATCGTTCGTCGTAGGATTTGCGACACGAGCGATCTTAGCGCCTCGCGCATCGTACAAATTGCCGATCGAGCATATGGCATTGTTGTGTACATAATTTTTACATATCGAATAAAAAGTTGAAATATCTGCCAATATTTTCGACTCAGGCGTACTATGTTTATACAACGTACCAAATTTATTAATAGACATTTTTTTCGTTTCTCGGTTTAGTTGTTTTCTTCTCCTTTGTTGTTCTTCTTCTTCTTCTTCTTTAACACCAACAACTCGAGTAGATCTTGCTGTTGCTCGATCTGTTGTATTTGTCGACAAATATCGTCGAGTCTGAACTCAATATTTTTAAATCTGTCCTCCCAATTTTCATCTACGGATAACGTTTGATTGGTTTCGCAGCAATTCCAACGGATACTCATTTTATCGAACCATTTGATAAATTTACCAACAGGCATTTCATTCGTCACTAACGTAATAAATATTCGAGCAATTTAATTTATAATCAATCCAGCTTCGCGAAGTTCTTCGATTATGGATGTTATTTCATTGTTGTGGTTGGTATGGCCAGCATTTTTCGATGCAATCAACAATTTCAAACGATCTACCAGCTCATTTGGGTCAACCCAATGCACATAATCGACCGGATTGTTGGTTACACGCATCATCGTCGTTGGAATATTTATACCTTTTCCACGTAACGCTGAGAACATTGGTCCTATAATAGTTTTGTACTTGTAGCCCTTGTTTCCCATTACCTGATTACCACGTCAGTGCGCATGCGTAGCGATGAGAATGTTTCTATAAATTTCCTTATCATTCTCGGTGTACAGGTTCTCGTTGGGTATTCTTTTAAATATCAATTCGTAGAGACCTGGAGTTCCTCTGTACCTAATTTTATTAATAACAATATCATCGTTGCTTTCCACGTCGAACGCAACGTTTCCAAGCATCAGTTTGTTGTTATGAAAATACACTCCGTACACATTGTCCTGACTTTTCGGCGGCCCGCTAAAGAAATTTCTCAAGTATTCGCTCGCTAAAGGTCCAAGATTACTGAACAAATGCTCGTATTCGTCGCGATGCTTTTCAGGACTTCTCAAAATATTTCGCACCGATGATTCCAACGATGTTGCAGCCGTTGGAGATGATTCGAAAGCTACCTCCCGATGCATTGAAGGTGTTGGTTCGAGCACCATATTGGTGTTCGCATCGTCGTCGTCGTCGTCGTCATCGTCAACATAGTCGGCGTCATCGCTGACACCGATGGGGGAATATACTTTATTCTTCTTCTTCTTGTTTTTCAAATGCATCCTTGGAGTTAATGCCGCTTCATCGTGTGTCCTCTTTTTCTTAATAAATTCTCTCTCCACTTTCTTCTTCTTCTTCTTCACAGAGAACAGCGACTGCTGTGTTTGCAAATCCAACGATCGGTCAGCATTTGATGTATTATCTTTCGCTTCCGTAGCTGTATTTTGAACCAGCTGTTTCAACGGTTCCACGATTGGACGTAAATTCCTCTCAATGTTAGACTGTACATCCATTTTCCCAACTTTCAAGGCTAAACTCTTTTTACGTATGACTTCACTGGTCTTAGCTATTTCCTTAACGATGGCAGCTCGCAGGTTTTTCTTTGACGGACGCATATCGAGTGGGAGCACGATGTGACACCGACACCTCTTACCGTCCAAATGAGCTGGATCACAGCACGACGAATTCGTTAAATCCGCGTCTGTAACGTCCTCGGTTCACAGGGCTGTCTTTGTCGATTACAAGGAATTCATACTTGTTTCGCCAACACCTTGAACAAACTGCGTTGAAACTTTCGAACGACATATCAGTATTCACATGATCCTGATGAACGTGTCGCAGATTCATGGCATCTTGATTGAATAGAATCAATAGATTGGCATTGTCGCAAATCAAATGTTTGGGTATTCTCGCGTATGATTGCGACAGATAGAAACAATCGACGTGCGAATGTCTGCCCATCGCGAAATATTCTCTCATAACGTCCTGTTCATCACAAGCAACGTCGTCGAAGATAAATATCAAATTCGGTCGAGCATCCGCCGGGGGAATCACGTCCGCGTTGTCCGAATAGGCAAAGTAACCTACGTCCTTGCCCACGTGCGAGAACAAGTTGTTCAAGTATTGATATTTTGGTTGACGTAACGATTTCGAATACACATACACATTTGCGAATCGCAGTCCATTCGAACTTTCCAACAGGCTAATCATGACGTTCGTTTTACCACATCCTGACGGGCCGCTTATCACGCATCGTATAGTACTCGGTAGCAATGGCCCATGCTTCCGAATTATCTCATCATGGTCGTCGAACGTGCGGTAGGTCGGAACCCGGATATTCAAGGACTGTCGTACGAAACGCATGCTCTCTCTCGACTGTCTTTTGTTATGCTAAATTTTCTTCTCGAACGATAAGGTATTTATACGAGAACTCAAGCATCATAGATATCAGTCTTCTCGTATTCAAATGATAGAGCACATCTCCATGTAACTAACGCACGTACATTTTTTTTTGTTCATTATCAATCAAAGAATTTTTGACATAACAGCTTCATATACCGCCACAGACTGGCAAGAAACAGCTCTGTATACCGCTACAGACTGGTAAGAAACAGCTCTGTATACCGCTACAGACTGGTATAAACAGCTCTGTATACCGCTACAGACTGGTATAAACAGCTCTGTATACCGCTACAGACTGGTATAAACAGCTCTGTATACCGTTACAGACTGGTATAAACAGCTCTGTATACTGCTACAGACTGGTATAAACAGCTCTGTATACCGTTACGGACTGGTAAAAGACATTCCCTGACAAGATTAGGTATGGGTCTGATAAGGAAGAAGGGTCGACGAGCGGTTAAGGGGAAGAAGAAGAAGAAGAATTACAGTAGCTACAATATTGGAAGAATTCTACCAATTGCCAAACGAGGTGGTTTTCTACCGCTGCTGTTTCCTGCTTTGGGAGCTTTGGGGGCATTGTCAGGCGGTACTGCTGCAGTGGCTAAAACGATAAACGAGGCGAAAGCTGCGAAGAAACAATTGGAAGAATTGGAACGACACAATCGTGCCATGGAGGGCCGTGGAGTGTATCTTGCACCATACAAGCGTGGGAAAGGAATAAAGAAAAAAAAAAGGAAGACGAAACGAAAAAAGTAGATAACTCAACGACGGATCTTGAATTGAAAATTGTCTGTAGAAAATTACCACATTTTCGCGGAGTTTTCATGCTCGATGCATTGCCCAATAAAATATGGATAAATGAACGAGGAATAGTCAATCTGGATAGCAGTCATGGTCCAGGAACACATTGGGTCGCATATATAAAGCAGAAGTCGCGAATCAGCTACTTCGATAGTTTTGGAAATCTTCAACCACCAATCGAATTAATTCGATACTTCGGACCGAACGTGGTAATCTCATACAATCGCAAGAATTATCAAAATTACAACGAAAGCGTATGTGGACAATTGTGTGTAAAATTTTTGCGAGAATCTCTGACATAGCATTTTTAATCATTCTACCGCCGCTGCAAGAATGTCCTACACATTCACGTTATCGGGAAGAAGTAGCGTCTTATCGTCCAAGTACTTCCCGCCTATAGATCTGAGCAATGCCAACTACGAACTGGGTCTGCTCGATTTGCAAACTTATTATACAATACCAAACATCAGTTCGAATATTGGAAACAATAAATTTTATTTCGACGACAAAGATGAAGAGATAAGCATCCCAGATGGTTCGTATGAACTGGAGGCGATAAACGCTTACTTGAGGCGCGAGATAAGCATGCGGTATCCTGCAGCCAAAGATAAGAATGATCCGGAATACCCGCTGATCTTGCGAGCGAACAACAATACTATGAAAAGCGAAATTAAAAGAGCATATAGGATAAATTTTACAAAGCCTAATAACGTGGGTCCTATTCTAGGATTCTCTATGAATCGTGTTTTATCGCCAAACACATGGCATATATCGGACACCCCCGTAAATATCATTAATACGAATATTATTCGAATAGAATGCAACGTAACCACCGGTTCGTACGATAACGGGAAACTGGTTCACACGATACACGAATTCACGCCCAACGTGTCGCCAGGGTATAAAATATCGGAAACGCCGGCACGAGTCATTTACCTTCCGATCGTCACACGGTCAATGGATGATTTAACGATTCGCATTGTGGACCAGTCGGGACGTTTAATTGATTTTCGAAACGAAGAAATCACGATACGATTGCACGTTCGTCGAATCATCTCATAACCTCGGTAAAGAAACGTCATGCTAATTCACAATAATACGCCAAGCTTCAAAGACGGTGTATCGCTCCAAAATAATAATAATAATAATAACAATAATAATAAGGAGAAGAAGACGAGGAAATTAACTGCACGAAACGTTAAATATCTACAATCTTTGGGATTTGTCGTTAACAAGTAATCGCACGCACTCGCATCATGTCGTACGACATTTTGAACATCTCCGAAGCACCGACCTTCGACAATTGAATAACTAAGATCGAACTGCACACCTACAATCCGTACGCCAACACTACGTTTGGAAACAGCGATGAGATAAGAATACCCATTCAACATCAAGACTTGTACACTCTTCCGTGTAAAAGCTTCCTATACGTGGAGGGAAGACTCAGCCTACCGGGAGGATTGGCAAACGACACGGTAGCTCTAGACAACAATGCGGTGGCGTTTATGTTCGACGAAATACGTTACGAACTGAACGGAGTGGAAATCGATCGGTCCAGAAATCCCGGTACAACGACGACCTTGAAGAATTATGCGAGTCTGAACATTACGAAGAACAACGCGCTTGATGACAATCGCAAGCCTCCTCCCCTCTCCTCCTCCTCCTCCTCCTCTTCAGGATGACGCTCTTAATTAAAAAAAAAATCATTATTAAAAAATAAATTTTAATTTCTTTTAAAATAACATTTGTTATACATACATACCTCTTCTCATCCATGGTATAATCGTAGATTCCGCACTCGTCCACACCGCATCTTGATGGTGACATTGAAATGATTGTGGGATGAGCATCGATCGGCACGTTGCCGCAATTTTCCCCCAGTACATATGGACAATTCCTCGACCAGAAGTGATGCTCCGACATGGCCCTGTCGTTATGTTGCCACTGATGCAATTCGATGTCGCATGCAAAACATGCGACAAAATCGTCCTGTCCCAGATAGTAAAATCCTGCGGCTGCAAGTTCCTCCGGTTGAATATATTCAATTGGCCAGAATTCGAAACTTCGAAGTCTATCCTCCTCGCGTCGATAATCAATCATCGTCATTATCTCTTTCTGCAAAGAAAAAGGTATCGTGGAAATGAAAAATAATAGTAACTAAAAAAAGGAAAAAAATACGTTACCTTCCATGAACTACTGACAAAAGACGCGCTCCTCACTGAGGGCACAGTGATACTGAACCGTTGATGACAAACGTAAGCCTCCTCCTCCTCCTCCTCCTCCTCCTCCTCCTCCTCCTCCTCCTCCTCTTCAAGAAGACGCTGTTAATTAAAAAATAATCGTTATTAAAAAAATTAATTTTAATTTTTTAAATAACAATTATTATACATACCTCTTCTCATCCATCGTATCAACACCGATCGGCACGTTGTTACAATTTTTTCTCCCGAGGACATCACCTCGACCAAAAAAAGATTCGCACAGGCTTACGTCTTTCGCTCTATTTCTACAAAAAATGCACCATAAAAATAATTGTAAAAAAATAAAAGATAAAGAATAAAAAGAATTACCTTGCTGGTACCAATTGCGAAAGATTCGCACCTCGCTGAGGAGTGCACACAGGCTTACGTCTTTCGCTCTATTTCTACAAAAAATGCACCATAAAAATAATTGTAAAAAAATAAAAAATAAAAAATAAAAATTACCTTGCTGGTACCAATTGTGAAAGATTTGCACCTCGCTGAGGAGTGCACACAGACTTACGTCTTTCGCTCTATTTCTACAAAAAATGCAGCATAAAAATAATTGTAAAAAAATAAAAAATAAAAAAATTACCTTGCTGGTACCAATTGCGAAAGACGCGCACCTCGGTGAGGGCACAGTGATACTGTACCCTCCGCTTTGATGTTGAACTAGGCGTCCAACAATGAAGCCTGCATGGTGGGTCCATTGGCCCATACTTCGGGTCCGCGGCTAAAATTTCGAATTTGGGGCAACTAAAAGATTCTAAATTAACATGTCGCACGCCAATTTGGTTTAACAAATCCCTCTCAATATGACCCCCCTTATACGCGATTACGGGATCCTTAAAGCCGCGAATAAAAAGTTTAACTAATGTCGAAATATCTATCTGATTATAATTCTTTTGCCCCGAAAAATTTTTGAAAGGAATTCCATGAATGAAATTCGTGACGTACCATGCAGACTTTCTATCAGCTTCACTTAAATCGCTGTATTGGACGCCTAGCTCGAATTCATATAGAGACGCGAAGCCTGTGCGCACATTTACGATGGCTAGTTCTTTACAAAGAAACTGCTTATTTACGTTAAATCCGTCCATATCTATAATAAAGTCTATTCGCGATATGATTGATTTTTTAATATAATTATTAAGTTTTCACTAGCACACTGTTTTTCACTGTCACTTTGTCTTTAACAACAACGATTTGATTTGCTCCGCATTAGGCTTCGTCTATTTATTAACATGCACACATGCACTTCTCTCACATCGTTATAATCCATCTCACTCTCTCTCCAAAACGATAAAGTAGAAAAATACATCTCTCCATCCATATCGTTGCAAGATAGAGAAACTGCTGCAAAAGAGAATGCGGTGCAAGAGAAAAAACCGAGATTAGAAAACCTTACTTTAATAAATCTCAACGAGACCGAAATCCTGATATCGCTTCGCAAGCGACTTCCCGGGTAAAGCATCCGCGAGTCTCTCCGGATACAAAACCACAAACTTCTTCGACGTTGCGAACGATTGCAACAATGACACGTTGAAATTCCATATCAATTCCCAACTCAGTAGCGAATAAAATGTTCGCTGCAGAGGGAAAAGCAAATATGCAAAAACAGTAAACGAGAGAGAGAAAAAAATATCTCTCTCTCTCTCTCTCTCTCTGTCCACATCGTTACTGCAAAGAAAAAACCGGGGATAAGGAGACTTCCAAAATCACTAATCATGGAAAGGATGTGAAAACAAACCGTTGCAAGGTGGAAAAAATATCTCTCTCTGTCCGCATCATTTGCAAGAGAGAGAACAACCGCTGCAATACAGCCCTCTCTCTCGCTCGCTACAATATTATACCGAGATAAAAAAAACTTACTTTAAGAAATCTTAATGAGACCAAAATCCCCGATATCGCTTCGCAAGCGCGGGTAAAGCATCCGCGAGTCTCTCCGGATACAAAACCACAAACTTCTATAAATGCGTCGCGCGAGAAAAATCATGCATCGTTTTTGCAAGAGAGAGAACAACCGCTGCATCCTCCCCTCTCTCTCTCTCGCTACAATATTATACCGAGATAAAAAAACCATACTTTAAGAAATCTAATAAACGAAACCAAAATCCCCGATATCGCTTCGCAAGATAAGCAACTTCCGGGTAAGGCGTCCGAGAACCTCTCCGGATGCAAAACCGCAAAACTCCTTATCGGTGACTTCCCCCCTCCACACGACGCGTGCCGCTCACGATGATGCTTCCTTCCCTTTACCCCCCCCCCCCGGCTCAGCCTTCCCCTCACCCTTGATTGCAGAACGCAACCTATATACCTACTGACTTGAATTTTTTTTTAAATCGTAAAATTGTAACGAAGTTATTGTCTAGTATACAGGGTGTCCTAAAATTATTGTATTTCCGGGAAGTGAGTGGTTCATGAGGTCTTTTGAAGCAACCTTTTCATCAGCAAAAATGCGATCCGCGGCTTCATTTACAAGTTATTAACGAAAAACAGTAATCAATGAGAGGCCAAGATCAGCTGACACGAGGCGACCGAGCCAATAAACGGAATTGGTTTTCGCGCCCTTGTTAGCTGCCCCGCCTCGCGTTAGCCGAGCTAGCTTCTCATTGGACAGCGTTTTTCGTTAATTACTCGTTAACGATGCCTCGGAGAACATTTTTGTAAAGGAAAAAGTTACTTCAAATGATCTCAGGAATCCCACATTTCCCGGAAATACCATAATTTTGAGACACTCTGTACTGGTCCCTCTATAATCTAGAAGCAAGTTCAAATCGTTCATTCTAGTTTTAAAAAAGATATTGTGTTCTAAAAAGTGTCCGAGTATTAATGAGAGTCACTGCATATCCTTGCAAGGTTACGAGCCCCAGCCGACCAGTGAGATAAACTGAGAGCGCGATCTATGTAGAATCCGGGATACATTCACAAAGCAAAAAAAAGCTAGTCAGATATTATACACTAAAGTCACAAACATTAACCAAACCTTTGGACAAAGAAATCAGGTTAATTGGCGTGAAGAACAGCAACAGAGTTTTCAAGATTTTATTATTTTAAGCCAAGGAGAAGTCGGTACAGAATTACTGATAGCTTATCCTCCACGTACTTTAAATTCGCCTAAGAATAATTATTCATCCACAGAAAAGGAGCGTCGAACATATCGTCGAAAACGTGGGAATTTAAGACAGCAGCAAATATTCTCAACAGGAATCACAACATCCTCTTCGCCGGTACCACACCAACTCATCCACAACCCGCATTCTTAATGAGCACCGAAGATCAAGATGAAAGTACCATAATCGCCGACCTAAGCAGCTTTTGCAAACGCAATAAAATAGATGAAACTGTGATAACAGCCAAGCCAAGAGTAAAAGAAACAATGATACAAACACCAGTCATCTACAATATCCCAGACGCCTCATCTACGCCATTTAATCTACCAATAATATCACCTGCCAAGATCAGTGAACCAAGTATAACTTAGTCTATACCTGATTACGAATCTTCATCCCAGGAGAACAGCAGTTCAACTGATGGAGACGAACCAGATATTAGCCCAGTTTTGCCACAACCTACGAACACGGATAAAATTGTCACATCAGCAGAACAAATTCGATGAAAATTAACAGAAGCTCGCAGTAGATGAATCGCAGGTCACAAGGGTGTAACGGAAACCTTAGATCGATTAAAGGAAAAATATTACTGCTCTGAGATGAGAAAAGATTCACTAGTACATATACAATTGTATTTAACCAAAACTTGTAATATACTATCTTTTACCAGTTTACTTTGGTTGCAAAATTCAATTATTCCGTTTCCTGATTCGAAACACAGTATTTGGTGCATATTTTTATTTTTTAAATCCCTCTACTTTCGAACATTCAACATGGGCACACATTTTCAGGTACCCATTGTGTGCAAAACTCAAGGGCCCACTGTAATTATATGGAATTACAAGTTTTTAAAAGTACTCTTTCTAAATGTGAACTAGTTCAACCAGGTAATCAACATTTTAAACGAATGTCGAATTGGGTGACGGCATAAGACGATACTACGACGCTTGTCTGTTTTTGAAACGATAATGGGCTCGCAACATAAGGAGGGCTACAAAGCGTTCAACAGTGCTAGAGAATACGTCGTGAAGATTTCTAAAATGTATTTAACACAAGAACAGTACCAGATAATATTCGCGCAGTGCAAGGGAAATGCAGCTGCTACTGTGAGAAGATTGCGGGAAGAATACCCAAATTTTCGTACGTCCACAGAATATACTGTACGTTTGTTAGCACGGCGTTTCTATTATTATTTACTTTTTTTATTTTTATTTTTATTTACTGTACGTACGTTACCGCGGCATCACGGCATCAAACGATAAGGGGGCCGGGAGATCATTTTCTGCGCGGACCCTCCGATCAGAAAATCGAGCGCAAACCCTTATAGAGGAGGACGGCACCGAGAATGTACGAGGAATCAGCCTCCGCTTAGAACAAGTCACGATTAAAATAACCATGATTTTTATTTGCCTAACAAGAAATGTTCATGATCTTTAAATGTTTATGCATTTGCATATATTTTTTTTCTTTCTAGTGTTAGCAGTACTACCGTACACCGCATCCTAAAAGACAACTTGAAGCACCCGCATAAATTCAAACGGGTGCAGAAATTGCAAGATTCTGACTTCGATCAACTGATCCAATATTCAAGATGGCTGCTGGGAGAAGTAGCGCGGAATCCATCATTCTGCAAATTCATTTTATGGACAGATGAAGCACTGTTCACAAGAGAAGAGTGTTTTAATGCCCATAGTTTGCACTTGTGGAGCGACGAGAATCCGCGTGCGCTTCGGTCACACCATGCACAGGTTTAACCCGATTTAAATCCGACGGATTTTTATTTCTGGGGTTATTTGAAACTAATTTTAGCAATGAACATTTTCAAATTATTATTGCATCTTTTTATTGTTCTTTTAAATCAATATTGTCTACTTCCAGGATACAGTATACAAAAAAGCAATAGAAAGCATTGATGATATAATAAGCCGAATTCACGGCGCTGTTGCAAAGATAACAACAGAAATGTTGGATAAAATACAACGACAAATTGTAAGCCGTACCG
The DNA here is from genome assembly GCF_051020955.1 of Megalopta genalis. Taxonomy (NCBI): domain Eukaryota; kingdom Metazoa; phylum Arthropoda; class Insecta; order Hymenoptera; family Halictidae; genus Megalopta; species Megalopta genalis. The sequence goes on from NW_027476107.1 coordinate 661,561, forward strand.
AGTGGTGTTCGGAGGTCGGCATTTTGAACAATATTATCGATAGCATTAGTCGGTCCTTTTCAGGGCCACCAATTTTTAACGAAGGATTAAACGATTCAATAGAAAACACACCACCCCTCCATAGGATACCTCAACGATTTAGGATCTTCGGTGTGTGGCGACGACGACAACGGGCACGGCGCCATATTAAATAAACAAGATATGCAGGGACGTAAACTGCGGATAACCCTCTTTCATCAACGGTATCCTGCGCTCTTAGAACGTAATTAACAGCCCTTCGAGGAAAATGGTATCGGGTGTCATTTTCTCGGACGGCCGAACGACGAAGGACAGGGGCCCACGGTCGAGGATTGAATTTTTCGACAGTGAAACGTTGACTGCCGTACGAACTGGTCGAATAAACGATTATCTGCGAACGCGTCGTATAAACGATCCGCCAAGAACGCGTCTCAGTCAGCTTTCGTAATATCCACAAGTGTTTCGGATTATCAGTAATTAATGAAGTGATTAGTGTTTGGTGACAGTGCATTGAAAGATCAGCTTTACGTTGTACGAGATCAATGCCTTTCGACATCGTGAGACACAATTCCAGCCTGCAGAAGCATCCTCAACTAAATGGATAAGTTTCTTATTGATAATATATTTCATATTTCTCTAATAAACAGCTTGATGGCGGATTCCAAAGTGTGTGGGTCGGTGGTGGCCGGGGAGCGCACTGGATGAAGACATAGTACTAAGGATGGGTACTATCACAAAAACTACAAAAATAAAAAAAGCATTCAATGTCGACGGGACGAGCTTCCAGCAGGAGTGAAGCCGTCGCCAGAGGCGCTGAGGCTACCGCAGCTACCCAAACCGCCGCGTCTGCGATTGACAAGCGGCCCGCGATCATGTTGAACATCGTCAACCCTCGTGTGGCTCTTGAGATGTGCGTGGCACACACGCGAGCGGTCTCGGTGATAACCGAGACCACGGTTGAAGGTACGCCGAAAATCGGTAACGTGGTGGCCCCACCCGCGTCGAGGGACTCTTTCGGCCGCAAGGTCGGGAAGAAACCCAAGAGGGAGGGCAAAGTCCCAGCAGGTGACGGCTGGAAAATCGTCACCAAAAAATCAAAGCGAGCGAAGCCGGACGCACCCACCGGCAAAGCCCACGAAAACCAGGCCAAGAGGTCGAAGGGGGCGATCTCCGGGCGCAAGGGATTGCCTCTCGATCTCATTCGAGACGAACCCTTTGGGAGGGTATCCGAGATGCGAACCTTCTCCATTCGACCCGTGTCGATCTCCGTCCAAATCGAACATCCTATCCGAGGTTGAGGCACTCAACGAGCTGGTCCTGGAGCTGGTCCAAAGGAACAGCTTCGTCGAAAGGCAGCTCGCCGCGGTCAGGGCGGATCTAAAAGCGCGTCCTGCCGTAGTGAGTGCAATGCGAGACCTGGGCCGTCCAAGGGAACTCTTCCGAAGACGGTTTGCAATGCAGTGCAGCCGACCTATGCCCAAGTGGCTAAGGTCGACTGCAAGAGAGCTTCTCCGGAAGCGGTAAGGCCTCCACAACACGTGGTGCGCATCTCTCCGCCGGAAGACAAAGGGATAGAGTAGCGACGCTACTAAGCGGACTGTACTGTCCATCGTAAAACCAGCGAAGGAGGCCATCCGAGTCAAGTCAGTCCGACGCATCCACCCCAGTGGCATCACCGTCGAGAAGAAGGAAGACCTGAAGGCCTTCGTTAGGAATAAAAAGCTCAAGCATGCGGGGCTGTCCGCCACCCTACTCATCAAACGGGACCCGATGATCATAATCTACGACGTCCTGAAGAAGATGGGTAAGGAGGAAATTGCTTCCTGTCTATGGAAGCAAAATCTCTGCGAAATGACTCAAAAAGATGTGTCATCGGGGATAGAGTCAGCCACATGGCTGGCAAGACCCCGGAGACAGCTAACTGGGTTGTGGCCGTCAATCCGCAGATCCGTCTGCGACTGAAACAGAGAGGTGGCCGGGTGTACCTCGGATGGAGTTCCTGCCGCGTGCAGGACAACGTCTCGGTACTACGGTGCTATCGGTATCAGCGCTTCGGGCAAGCAAGCGCTGCAAGTTCAAAGAGGACGTATGCGGTCACTGCTCCGAAAAGGGGCATATCTTTGCGCTTGTAACAAGAAGATCAAACCTCTGGTTTGCTCTAAGGACAGAGGGCGAGACTACAAGCACAAGTCCCGGGACCCGGCTTGCGCCTCCTATCAGGAAGCGCTAGCTCTGGAGATATCCCGAACAAAATACGAATAATTAGTACAAACCACCGACTACGTTCACGAGTCATTCGAATCATGCAGCATAATATGCAGCGGGCTCGAAACATGGCCGACGAGGTTCGGACTGAAATCCATAAGAGAGGGACGGATGTGTTGCTCGCACAAGAGCCATATAGCTGGCGGGATACAGTGCCCGGGCTAGGCTTGAGAACGAGGCTGATCACGGCAGGTAATCCGGTGATGGCTGCAATAGCGATCAGAAGCCCGGATCTAACCGTGGTTAAGGTGTCTAACTTTTGCGACACGCATATATCCTGTGCTAGCATTTCAGGCTCGTTTGGGAGTTTCTTTCTGATCAGCCAGTATTTCCAGTGCTCTGAAGAAGTTGAGTCCGGTCTGGCACGATTGCAGAGACCTCTTAATGCACTGAGGCACAGCCGAGTCATTATCTCCGCCGACGTCAACACAAAATCAACCCTGTGGGGTAGCGCGAAGACGGACGCGAGAGGCCGTAAACTCGAAGAGTTTATCGTGAGCCATGGCTTGGTTGTCTTGAACGAGACTGGAAACGCTCAGCCGTTTTCCAGCCCTAGTGGACAGTCTTACATCGACGTCACACTAGCTACACTTGATGTATGCGACAAGGTGCGAGGTTGGAAGGTCCGCGAGGACCTGACGACCAGCGACCACCGAGTCATAGAGTTTTCTTTGAGTTTTTGCGCCGAGGACGGTGCTGCCGAAATTAGTAGCAACAGCAGCACCAACCGGAACGGATTATTACCAAGGTTCCGACTCCGAAGCGCAAAATGGCCCGAGTTCGACAAGGCGCTGCAGGAAAGTAAGAGGAGTATATCCCCCGATCCATTGAACAATAAGGGGGATGTCGAACATCTAGCACAGGAGATCGAAAGAATGATCGTCCAAGCGTGTAATTCCTCAATGCCAACCAAGCGATGGCACTCAAAATCCGTCCCATGTTGGACTGCAGACTTGACAAGACAGAAGAGGCGAGTCCGCAAACTTAGACGAGCCTCCCAGAATCTGGCATGTTCGGATAAGCAGAAGGTGGCCACGAGGACCGAGTATCTTAAACAGAGAAAGACCTACAAAGCCGCTATTAGAGCTACTAGAACCTTGCGTCGTTATGTAAAAGATCACAAGGCAGAAGATGACCGTTGGCGCAGTCGTCTCTAACATTCGTACTGCCCTGGGTTTCACGACAGACTGGGACTCCACCGCTAATTCCAGACGACTCGACCGAGAACGACTCTCTGAATCATGTGCGCGTCAGGAGGAAAGCTGCTTCCGCGCCGGTAAGAGAGAACGCAACTCCTTTCACTCACTCGATGCTTAGCGCGGCGGTCAACCCGACTGAAGAGCGGAAAGTATCTGGACCTTCACCGAATTGAGCCGGAGGTTTCAAAACGCTCGAGTCGAATGATCCACCATGAACTCCTCCGACTCTACAACGGATGCCTAGAACACGGAATCTTTCCTGCTAGATGGAAATTTAGGTCCATTATTACGATACTGAAAGGGCCTGGCAGACCTAGGACGGAGTCCTACAGGACAATCTGCTTACTCTCGGTAGTAGGTGTTGTAAATAATGGATATTACAATGTCACCCACAATCATGTTTTGAATCACGCGCCATATAACATGTATGCACCGTGAAGTAGGGCTCCTCTTGCTTCCGTCGGGGCACTACACAAAGACAGTGTAAGAGCAGTCGTGGTCGTGGGAGCCAAAAATACCAACGACGATATATCGTTGCGCCTCCATTAGAGTCTTATTATACTCATCACAAAAGATCTGTGTTTAAGTATAACTTCATAAAATGTTAAAATGGTTCATATTCGATGCAACACAAGTGAAAAAATGTTTATTAGATCAACTTTTTGTTATATCTTATGTTGTTTCGTGCCGAGGGTTTGTATATGTCAAAGTGATAAGGTAGAAACGGGACACGGGATATCCCTCGGATATCCGTCGACACGAGATACTTTCTCTGGACCGTAGTCGCAATCTTTACGATGTTTATGATAGTTATCAGAGAACTCAAATGGCACCAGTGTATCGAAGCTGCGAGCCTACAATCTTTTTCACTCTTTCTTGATCCGTCGAACGTGCAGTCAGTGTTCCAAAGCCGTCATCGTTTTCATAGAAACACAATTAGCAGTAGAAAATTGTGTCAGTTTTGTTGCTACCTTTTTGGAAAAATTATATCCTGTTACGAACATGGATGAGGCAGAATTAGTGCGAATTGTTAACGAGTTAGATATAGCTGAAGAAGGAGTTGACAGTGATGACGAATTATTCGCGCCAAGCCGTCGGTGTGATCGCATGCTATATAGCGATAGTGAATCCAGCGAAGAGAATTGGAAGATGAGGATGACGAGAGTGGTAGTGTGGAATCTTTCACCAATTTCAGGGAAGTAAATGTGGAAAACGATACCCAATATAACCCGCGCCCGTTATTTTCGGAAATACCCGGCCCTAAACATTTGCCACCGAACATATCCAAACCAATAGAATATTTCGATTTATTTTTTACGTACCAATTTCTAAACATGTTGAGATTCGAAACAAATCGGTACGCAGAACAGTTTTTCGAGAATGCTGGACCAGCAAATAGATCTACAACATTGAACTGGAAGAAAACGACAATCAAAGAGTTGAAAGCATTCATAGCCGTTTTGCTCGAAATGGGAATAACCCGTAAGCCAACATTTTTTAGTTACTGGTCACGGAATTATCGGTATATCCCATGGTTTGATCAAATGTTCAGCCGGAATAGATTTCAGTTACTAAGCAAATCTTTTCATATTGTGAACAATAGTACACTACCAGCACGTGATAGCAATGAATACGACCCAACAGCTAAGTTTGAACCTGTCGTTACTCATGCAAATAGCAAATTCAAATTTTATTATTCGCCAAATCAGCACTTGAGCGTGGATGAATCGTTAGTAGGCACCAAAAGTAGATCAGTACTGACCCAGTACTTGCCAAACAAAAAGCACCACAAATGGGGCATAAAGTTTTGGATGCTTACCGATGCGGTCTCACATTATTGTTTGTCATTTTTTTGTTATCGAGGAGCCAAGGACCAACGCGACAAAAGGGAAATAAAAGAAAAAAGCCTCGCTCAAGTAGTAATAGATTAATTACTCAGTATGAGTAACTTCTTTATGAAAGGATACCATGTAACTGTCGACAATTTTTTACGAGCATCCCCTTAGCAAGATCTCTGTATGAGAAGAATACATTTTTATCCGGAACCATACGCGCGCGCGCTCAGTAACAGAAAACATATTCCATCGCAGCTCAAACAAAAATTGGAAGTGGGTGAATATAAGTACCTAAGAAATCGGGAAATACTTCTATTAGCGTACAGAGAAAAGAAATCACAGAAAAAAAATATACTACTGTTGTCAACGTAATGGAACAGCCGCAAATAAAACAACTGTAATTCGAAGACGGAATCAGGAAACGGAAGTTCAAAAACCAGAACTCGTCTGCGACTATAACAAATATATGGGAGGCATTGATGTCTCAGATATGATGGTCTACTCATATTTGGACGAAAGGAGAACGGTGAAATATTGGAAGAAAGTGGTATTTTCCATTTTCTCTCGCATGGTCTTGAATGCATACATATTATACAAACACAATCCAGAAGGAAAGGTTATGACTCGACTCGAATTTATAACCAGTATCATTCAGTCGATCACAGAAGAATGGATGGCTGAAAAAAATATGGGTCCAGGAAGTTCATTGGGTCACACATCGAGAGATTCCACAGTCCCAGGTATCCGTAAACTTCCTGGAAGGAGGGAAAAGGTTTGCGTTGTGTGTAGTAGGGTGGATGGAGGGCCTGTGCGAAGATCGCGCACAATTTGCAATCATTGCAATAAAGGGGTGCATGGTGTATGCATAAGTAAGCATCAATGCGGATAAATGGCTTATGTAAGTAAAAATACGGAAACATTACACATTTTTAGTGGACAGAGAACTAACTATAAATATTTATAATAACATTTATATTTTTTTAGTGACGTATTACCAGCTGCACGATCCTCTTGGGTATTAGATTTGTCTGACGCTTGCTGTGCATCATATTCGATGATAACGAGGATAACGTGTTGCGTTATCCTTTCGTTTTGATATCCGACACCAGCTATTTCATTGCAAATGATTGCAAAATGCAATGTCTATACACCATACTACCATATATATATATATATATATATATATATACAGGGTGTTCCACAATTATTTTAACAGCCGAAAATGAGAGGTAGCTGAGGCCATTTGAAATAACTTTTTCCTTTGCGAAAATGCAATCCGCGGCTTTGTTTACGAGTTATTAACGAAAAACACTGGCCAATGAGAGGTGACGGTGCGAGAGAGAGGGTCCGCGAGAGAGTCCGCAGCACGAGGCTTTAACAGAAGGTCGGGACGGACTCGAGCCGCGTTCGAAGTATTGAACAAGTCACGAAGCGAGAACTTTCCGGATTTTTTTACTACGTAACAGTGATATTTTTAAGAAAAACGCTGTTCACCCTTATTTTAGAACGTCTGAAGAATATTCACTAATTTTTCGGACTCGAAATAATATGTAGTTTAACCGTGACAGCCGTTTTAATTTTCTGGTGTGCATGACACCTTATGTGTACCATATGAAATTTTTATATAAGGTGTACAGTGAAAATTAACAAAGTTCGTAAATGATATTTTAATTTAAATAATTCCGTGTACGAACAGAATTCAACGAATGATTCGCAAAACTGATTTAATAATAAATAATCGCGCTAAGGTACGTAAAGGATTTGTTTTTTTAGAGAAATATGAAAAATATTATCGATAAGAAACCCATCCATTTAGTTGATGATGCATTTGCTGACTCGAACGTACTGACCTCGTACAACGAACAGCTGATCCCAGGTCGAAGACCGCAACATTCGAGGGATACTGTCGGCGGAACCTCTGGTATGGTTATTTTCGAAGTTCACTTACACTGCACTGTCACCAAACACTGATCAGTTATTTAATCACTGATAAGCCGAATCACTTGTGGATATTTAAGAAAGATCACTGAGACTCGTTCGCGGATAATCGTTTATTCGACGCGTTCGTTCGGAAGTCGACGTTTCACTGCCGAAAAATTCGGGCCCTGACTGTGGGTCCTTGTTGTTCGTCGTTCGGCCGTCCGAGGAAATGACACTCGATACCATTTTCTTCGCACGGCCATTAATTACGTTCTAAGAGCGCAGGGTGACAGCGGGTCGGACACAGTTTACGTCTCGGCATATCTTGTTTATTTCATTTGGCGGTACCCTGCGTTTCGAAGGAAATGGTATCGGGGGTTATTTCCTCGGACGGCCGAAAGACGAACGACAAGGGCCCACGGTCGAGGCCTCGATTTTTTGGCAGTGAAACGTCGACTGCCGAACGAACACGTCGAGTAAACGATTATCCGTGAACGTGTCGTATAAACGATTATCTGCAAACGCGTCTCAGTCATCTTTCGTAATATCCACAAATGTTTCGGATTATCAGTGATTAATTAAGTGATCAGGGTTTGGTGACAGTGCAGTGGAAGATCAGCTGTACGTTGTACAAGGTCAGTGCCCTTCGACATCGTGAATTTCAGCCAGCAAATGTATCCTCAACTAAATGGGTGAGTTTCTTACTGATAATATTTTTCATATCTCTCTAATAAACAAATCCTTTACGTCCCTTATTTATTATTAAATCAGCTTTGCAAATCATTCGTTAATCTTCACTGTACACCTTGCATAAAGATTTTATATGGTACACATAAGGTGTCATGCACACCAGAAAATTAAAACGGCTGTCACGGTTAAACTTCATATTATTTCGGGTCCGAAAAATTAGTAAATATTCTTCAGACGTTCTAAAGTAAAGGTGAACAGCGTTTTTATTAAAAATATCACTGTTATGTAGTAAAAAAAATCCGGAAAGTTCTCGCCTTCTGACTTGTTCAATACTTCGAACGCGGATCGAGTCCGTCCCGACCTTCTGTCAAAGCCTCGTGTTGCGGACTCTCTCGCGGACCCTCTCCCTCGCATCGTCACCTCTCATTGGCCAGTGTTTTTCGTTAATAACTCGTAAACAAAGCCCCAGATTGCATTTTCGCAAAGGAAAAAGTTACTTCAAATGACTTCAGCTACCCCTCATTTTCGGCTGTTAAAATAATTGTGGGACACCCTGTATATAAAGCGATGACCAAACGATGATTTTTTCTATATGCAATTACGTTTTGAAAAAGAGAAATTGCTTTGTACGATTTTCATTATGTCTTATACTTATGTTATTCTTATGATTTTTAACAAATATCGAAACTTCATTGGTATTGATTTATTTTCCACTCCTTTCGCAATATGCTGCTTTTTGAATTTTGTAAATATCACGCCTACTTTGGTTTTTACGAGCATTTTCGCAAACCTCTACAAATTCGCCGATTCGGCCCGGTATTCTTCGCCTAGGTACGCTTCTTTCGCTCGGTGCTAAAAGGGTTAAGCAACTAGAAATGTCCACGAAGAGACAACCTAATTGTATTCATCATATCTTATTAAATAATTATCAAAACAGATACCACGAGCCTCGATTCATTATAACAGTAGGTAAAGTCTTGGAGAAGCTGATCGTGATGCGATTAACTAACTTGTTCTGGCACCCAGACTACGCCTCCGATCAGCAATACGGATTCAGGCCTCAGCGATCCATGACTGATGCCGTGGTAAAGCTGAGGGAGCTTGTGTCCAGTCGTGAAGAAAAGTATGTCATGGGTCTGCTCTTCGACATCGCTGAAGCCTTTGACAATGTCTGGTGGTCGAGCATACTCAACGCGTTGAGTAAGCGAGGCTGTCCAAAGAAACTGTTTCGTCGAATGATCGACTACTTCGACGGCTGCGTGGTGACTATGGTGTTTGATCGCGGTGCAATGAGGAAGAAAGTCAACAAAGGTTGTCCACAGGGATCGATTCTCGGTGCGAGCTATGGGAACTGAATCTTCGATAAGGTTTTGCATCTCCTATCGAACACCGGACTTGCTTGCGGGCTCGTAGCCTATGCAGACGATCTGCACGTCCTGGTCTACGCGAATAACAGCGCAGATCTAGAAAGCATTCTCCAATTGGTGGCGGACATCATTTCTCGCTGGTGCGACCAGCAAAAATTGTCAATGTCTGCAGCCTAAACCGAGGTGGTGTTCTTGAAAGGATAGTTCAATAGAGAAACGCCGCCTTTTGTAAAAGTAGGTGATCGGAGTATCGCCAAGAAAGATTCCGTTAGGTATCATAATGTGTACTTCGATTACGGACTGGAAATTCATTCCCATGTTGAGTACTTGAGTGCTAAGTCTGTGCGAACGCTGAATACGCTAGCAAAGATTGCCAAGTCGAACTGGGGATTGAGACATCGGGCCATGCGTACTATATATATGTACCGCAGACTGTCACAAAAAAAAGGATGGTTGTAGGCTTAACATTTCCATATTGGCCAGGGTCATGAGAGTGACGAAAGAGAAAACAGGTGACGTAGTGACTATCGTCAATACAGCCAAAGCCTTTGATACCGTCCCCCATTCAGCTAAGGAGAATAGGCTGGTGCTTAAGGGCATTCCGGCAATCATCAGAAAGTATATTAGGGACATGTACGATGACTGGTCCTGAACAGAGGGGTCAAGCAGACTTTTAGCATCATAGCCGACTCACATAATGAAGACCATAGACGAGACAACGGAGGGCGTTATGATGGGTGACGAAAATATTTCTACCTTGGCCTTTGCTGACGATTCGGTGCAGGTGACCGAAGAAATCGAGGTAGTAAGAAAAAAAAAAAAAAAAAAAAATTAATTCCCGCGGAAGACGGCGACTCCATCTGATTAGCACAGGTTTAGCCAAATGCGTCGTCATCGCATTAGTGTGGCGCATAAATGAATTAACGAGATTCCATCTGTCCCTATCTACTGGTTCTGCCGCCAGGTGTCGCAGGGAGAAGTCGAGCTGCCACGTCGCTCCGCCGTTCAACCACGATTCCAGCCGCAGAACTGCAGGAAAAATTCCAAAAGCGCTACCAGAGTGAAGAGCACGCGAGGACGATCCAGTGGATATATAAATTGTGACTGCAAAGTGAAAATTGTGCGGAAAAACAGTGCCGGAAAACACACGCCACGTGCTCGGCACGCCGGACTTTGAGACCGGATTCCTCCGGGAATATTGATCCGACGGACGATCTGTTTACGTGGAAACTGTTTATCTGTGAAGACGTTTAATTTGAGACATTAACTGTGACAATCGTGTAAAAACTGTGGAAGTGCAAAAACAGATAAATAGATCGAAAACCCACCTCGAGCTTCGAGACGCCACCGTCGGCGTGGGTAGCGCTGCGGTAGCGGCGTCGCGCGCGCTGATTGGCCGCCGCCGAGTAGAGAGGAAACTCTCTACGGAAAAAAGGGACCACTGCTGCCAACTTCAAAAATTTTTCGAAGGTTGGCAGCAATTACCTCCGGGGGCCGAAATTGAAGCTCGAGTTTCCGCCACAGACTAAGACAAGTACAGTGCGCGAAATTCAAACAGTGTTCGGACAAAAACACAGTGACATTAAATAATTGTTTAAATAATTGTTTAAACAATTTGTTTAAACAATTTTAAACAATTATTTGCAATCTTTCAGGACTTTTTCATAAACAATTTTTTTTTTTTTTTTTTTTTTTTTTTTTTTTTTTTTTTTTTTTTTTTTTTTTTTTTCCGTGGCTAACACCTTACATTTTCAGAGGCCGTGACGCGGTTCCACAATGGAGGTCGCCTCTTCAGGGACCGACTCCCGCCGCCGTCAGAAACGATGTCTGGCCACGGACTCGGAGACCGAGGCAGCCAACTCGGACGCGCCCCTCTGCTTCCGGAAGCCGGCAGAGGTTAAGAAAAAGAAGAAGAAGAAAAGGGACAAACCAGCGACGCAGACGACGCAGGAGATAGTAGAGGAGCCGAGCCGAGCTAACCCGGAGGAGGAGGAGACGACCGTGGCAGCCCTCAGAGCCGACGCTGCCAAAGCATACAGGCTACTGACGAATGAGATTACGCTTCCAGGAAACGATATCCCGTCTACTGTGGTGCACGCCCTGTGCGCACAGGCCGCGAAAATAAATGACCTGCTTATGAAAGCCCTTGTTTACAGCAGCAGGCTTGAGGGGCGTCTCGAAGCAGTTCAGGCCGAGTCCAAGGAGTGTAAACGCTCCTGCCAAGCACTCCAGGACAAAGCCGTCGCCGTCGCCGCCGCCGCAGCCGTCACCGCCAAAAAACCGACCACATATGCCGAACGCGTCGGCGTCAGGTCCGCTACGGCAGCCAGGTCGACGCAGAAGCAGGACCCTCCCAATGTGGTGATCATCACGCCGTCAGACACCGCCAAATACGAGGACAGTGCGAAGACTAAGGAGGCAGTCTTCGAGCTGGTTTCGCCCAGAGCGGACGGCCTGCAGATCAGGGGCGTCCGCAGGGTTCAGGGAGCAGGAATTGCGCTCGTTACGTCAAATAATACCGACGTAACATCCCTGATGGCCAACCCGAAACTTAGAGCGGCTGGTTTTGTTGTAGGTGCTCCGGCCAAAAGGAGCCCGCGGATCATCGTCTTCGACGTCCCACGGGCCCAGGAGGACAACAAGGAGACGACGGACGCTATCCTGCAGCAGAACTTAAGTAAGGAGGAAGCGGCCAGCCTCTCAAAGGAAATAAAATTGGTCTATAAGAGTGGCGATAAGACTAGAGACCGATGCAACTTAATCTTCGAGGTCTCTAAGCGAGCCAGGGACCTTTTAGTTCCAAAAGAGAGGCTGTACGTGGGTTGGAGCTGCTGCAGGGTACGCGACCACGTGAACGTGACCAGGTGCTATAAGTGCCAAGGGTACGGCCACCCTGCGAAATTCTGCAAGGCCGAGAAGGAGACTTGCGGCCACTGCGCGGAGACGGGGCACGGCTTCAAGACCTGCCCGAAGAAGGAAAAGCCGGCCAACTGCGTAAACTGCATTAGGGGTAAGAAACCCTCCTCCCATTGCGTCACCAGCAAGGACTGCCCCGCGTATGTAGCCGCCATAAACCAGTCGCTTTCCCGAACTGACTATGGTTATTAGGCCCTCACCTAAAAATATCCCCGACATTAGGATACTGCAGCTGAACATGAGACGTTCAGCTGCAGTTACCGGAGAGGTCCGCGAGCTCATCGCTCAGAAGCGGCTAGACGTCCTGCTATTGCAGGAGGCATACGTCAGCCAACTGGGCGCGCGATACAAAATTAGCGGTCTAGGGTCCGGAGTGAGGTTGGCAGCAGCCGAACCACAACCCCCGTGGGCGGCTGTTGCGGTCTGCAACCCCAACTTCGATATGGTCTTCGTCTCGCAGCTCAGCAACTCCCACTGCGTCTGTGCGGAAGTGCTAGCACCCGGCTTTTCATTTTACGCGGTGTCGTGCTATTTTCAGCACAGCGACGAAATTGAAAAGCACCTCAGCCACCTCGAGAAGGTGTTCTGCGCACTGAGGGGGAAGAGACTCCTAGTTTCGACAGACGCCAACGCGCAATCCTCGCTCTGGAGCCCTCGGGGCACAGACGAGAAAGGAGCTCAATTCGAGACTCTGATCGCAGCGTTTGGCATGAACGTTGTGAACGACGCAGCTCAACCACCAACCTTCTGGACGCCAACGGGCTCGTCTTACATCGACGTGACCCTGGCGTCACCCTCCATGTCTCCGTTCATCAGGAGCTGGACAGTAAGAAGTGCGTGGACGACCAGCGACCACAACGCTGTTGACATCAGGCTGCAGGCACCTAGAGCCGCGACGGGGAATCGCAGCGTCGCAAACTCTCGGTTCGACACCCGTCGAGCCGACTGGGAGCGATTCTCCGAGACCCTGTCCGATCTTTCACGGTCGAGGCTCGAAGTCCTGAGCCTGGAGTCAGCGGAGGAAACAATAGGGATGGCTGAAACGCTCACAGACATCATTAAAGATGCCTGCACCGCGTCGATGCCAATAAAGCGTAGGTTTAGGAAGTCCAACCCATGGTGGACGAAAGAGCTCACAGTCATGAAGAAGGCTGTCTACCGACGGAGACGTGCCTTCCAGAGGGAAAGAGATGAGTCCTCACGCCTCCAAAAACTGCTGGAGTACCGCACTTCGTTGCGGAACTACAGCAGAGAGGTGAAGAGGGCGAAACTCGAAAGTTGGCGAAACTTTGTATCGTCGTACGGGAACACGGAGCCTTGGGGCATCGTGTACAAGCTGCAAGCGAACAAGCTCCGTGTCGAGAGGGTGATCAGCACCCTCCGGCGAGGCAACGAAAACACCACGAGCGCGATAGAGACCGCCAACACGCTTCTGGAAGCACACGTCCCGGACGACCGGCCGGAAGATGACACGCCCGAGCAGCGAGATACTAGAGAGAACGCGCGAGTCGCGTCAAACACCGCGGACGCCTCTCCGTTTTCACCGGACGAGGTCGCGGGAGCGATTCGCACGTTCAGAAACGACAAGGCACCAGGACCGGACCTTATCGAGGTCCGAGTGCTGAAGGCCGCCGCGAAAATAGTGTTAGGACAATTAGTTCGCCTCTTCAACGGGTGCCTTCGTTGGGGCGTCTTTCCCCCCACCTGGAAGGAGGGCTCCCTCAGAGTGCTCCTGAAGGGAGAGGGCAAGGACGTGAAGGACCCGAAGTCCTACCGACCGATCTGTCTCCTCTCCGTCGTAGGGAAAACCTTCGAGAAGCTCCTTAAGAGCCGACTCGAACAGACGGCGATGGCAACGGGACGCATCTCCAGCAGACAGTACGGCTTCATGCGCGGAAAGTCGACTGAAGATGCAATTGTCGAGCTGCGCCGCATGGTTGATGCCATGGAGCATCGGCATGTGATAGCGCTGCTATTCGACATTTCCGGAGCCTTCGATAACGTCTGGTGGCCCTTAGTTTTGAAGAGTCTTAGGGATCGAGACTGCCCGCGCAACGTCCTCGAAGTGGTCTCCAACTACTTCGAGGACCGCAAAGTCAGTATCACCGTCGGAACGGAAAGAGTCTCCAAGCGCGCGACAAGGGGGTGCCCACAAGGCTCCGTCCTCGGTCCGGCGTGCTGGAACCTGATGTTCGACGATCTCCTGAGGTCTCTCGAGGCCTCAGTTGAGAATAGATTCGTCGCCTACGCGGACGACCTCATCGTCCTCGTGGGCGGAAACTGCCGTAGAGACCTAGAGATCGAAGGTCAACGAGTTGTTGACCTGATCCTAGGTTGGTGCAAATCAGCTAAGTTAGAGATCTCCGAGAAAAAATCCGAGGCGATTGTCCTGCGCAGCGGATACATCGAGAGAGATAGGATAGGCCGACGGGGAGGATCGCGCCCAGACCGAAAACGCAAGGCAGTCCGCGCTTCCAAACTAGACTTAACAAAAAGGCCACCGACCATTCGGATCGGAAATAAGCCCCTAGGATTCAAACCTTCCGTCAAGTACCTCGGCGTCCACTTTGATAGAGGCATGGGTGTTCGAACCCATTGCAACTACATAAGTGACAAGGTCGGCTCGCTCTTCGCGAAGCTGGGTAGACTGGCAAGATGTGGATGGGGGCTCCGCTTCGGAGCACTCTCCGCCGTGTATCGCGGGGTTTTCATCCCGGTGGCAACGTACGCTGCTGCCGGGTGGGCCGACCGGTGCACGGAGGGGGAGCTCAGAGTGCTGAGAGCTGCACAGCGCCGCGCTCTCATCGCGATGACCGGCGCATACCGCAGGTCATCGTGGGACAGCGTGTGCGTGGTAGCCGGCGCCATACCCATCGACGTCAAGCTCAGGCAAACCAAAGCCTTGTACGAGACGCGTAAAGGTAAAGACGCCAGATTAGGTAGCATTGTCGTTCCGGCGGGGGCCGACGATGCAAAACATAGGCTAACGGTCGAGGCGTACAAGGTGTGGCAATCCATGTGGAACTCTTCCCACAAGGGCCGCACCACCTACGCCTTCTTCAAGAACATAGAGGAGAGGGTGGCGGCCAAGTGGACGAAACCGAGCCACTACATCACGCAAGTCCTCACCGGCCACGGACACTTCCGCTCGCGCCTACGCGAGTACGGAGTTTCCGACGGTGAGGAGTGCGTGTGTGGTCACGGATCGGACACGGTTGATCATTTTCTCCTCGACTGTCCGAATTTCGACCCGCAGAGAGAAGCCCTCCGCGATATAGTTCCAACCGGAGACTGGAAATGGCCGGAGGCGGCACAACACTTCGTGTCGTCCCCAGAGGCCTTCCAGCTCTTCTCCGAATTTTGTAGAGAAGCCCTTTGGCTAAAGGGCTTCACGTAGATAGGCAACCCCGCGCACCCGCAATCCCCAGGACCCCAAAGGGGACATTTCACGTCCCCACCAACGACCCCAAAACACCCACCCATCCCTCCTAACTCCCATCCTTCTTCCTAGGTCTTCGCTTAAGTGGACGCGAGGCGTCGCGTCACGAGTTCGCCTCCCCGTGGTTCCCCGTGGGCGCCAGCAGATGGAAGGAAACGGAAATCTGCTGGCGGCTAAAGAACTCGTCCATTGTAAACGGCTCAATGGCACGTGCGGATTTTTCCTCGGCCCGTTTCCTTGACAGCGGTTTTGAACCGGGAGTGGATGGAAATCTTTACCGTGTATGCCCGGAAGGGCGAGGTAACACATCCGTGTCACCTTCGTGGTGACCGGATTTACATTAGATGTCCCTATCTACTGACTGGCCGCCAGGTGTCGCATGGAGAGGACGTGCTGTCACATCGCTCCGTCGTTCAACAAAGATTCCTGTAGCAGAACTTGAGGGAAAATTCCGAGAGGGTGTTCAAAGGGAAGAGGAGGCCAAGACGATCCGCTGGATATACAAATTGTGCAGTTCTGGTGTCAATTGTGCGGAAAAACAGTGCCGGAAAAATTCACGCCACGTGCTCGGCACGCCGGACTTTGGGACCGGATTCCTCCGGGAATATCGATCCGAAAAATAAACTGTTTACGTGGAAACGATTTGTTTGTGAAGACGCTTAATCCGACATATAAATTGTGACAATAGTGCAAAAACTGTGGAAGTTAAAAAACTGTTCAATAGATCGAAGACCCACCTCGAGCTTCGAGACGCCACCGTCGGCGTGGGTAGCGCTGCGGTAGCGGCGTCGCGCGCGCTGATTGGCCGCCGCCGAGTAGAGAGGAAACTCTCTACGGAAAAAAGGGACCACTGCTGCCAACTTCAAAAATTTTTCGAAGGTTGGCAGCAATTACCTCCGGGGGCCGAAATTGAAGCTCGAGTTTCCGCCACAGACTAAGACAAGTACAGTGCGCGAAATTCAAACAGTGTTCGGACAAAAACACAGTGACATTAAATAATTGTTTAAATAATTGTTTAAACAATTTGTTTAAACAATTTTAAACAATTATTTGCAATCTTTCAGGACTTTTTCATCAACAATTTTTTTTTTTTTTTTTTTTTTTTTTTTTTCCGTGGCTAACACCTTACATTTTCAGAGGCCGTGACGCGGTTCCACAATGGAGGTCGCCTCTTCAGGGACCGACTCCCGCCGCCGTCAGAAACGATGTCTGGCCACGGACTCGGAGACCGAGGCAGCCAACTCGGACGCGCCCCTCTGCTTCCGGAAGCCGGCAGAGGTTAAGAAAAAGAAGAAGAAGAAAAGGGACAAACCAGCGACGCAGACGACGCAGGAGATAGTAGAGGAGCCGAGCCGAGCTAACCCGGAGGAGGAGGAGACGACCGTGGCAGCCCTCAGAGCCGACGCTGCCAAAGCATACAGGCTACTGACGAATGAGATTACGCTTCCAGGAAACGATATCCCGTCTACTGTGGTGCACGCCCTGTGCGCACAGGCCGCGAAAATAAATGACCTGCTTATGAAAGCCCTTGTTTACAGCAGCAGGCTTGAGGGGCGTCTTGAAGCAGTTCAGGCCGAGTCCAAGGAGTGTAAACGCTCCTGCCAAGCACTCCAGGACAAAGCCGTCGCCGTCGCCGCCACCGCAGCCGTCACCGCCAAAAAACCGACCACATATGCCGAACGCGTCGGCGTCAGGTCCGCTACGGCAGCCAGGTCGACGCAGAAGCAGGACCCTCCCAATGTGGTGATCATCACGCCGTCAGACACCGCCAAATATGAGGACAGTGCGAAGACTAAGGAGGCAGTCTTCGAGCTGGTTTCGCCCAGAGCGGACGGCCTACAGATCAGGGGCGTCCGCAGGGTTCAGGGAGCAGGAATTGCGCTCGTTACGTCAAACAATACTGACGTAACATCCCTGATGGCCAACCCGAGACTTAAAGCGGCTGGTTTTGTTGTAGGTGCTCCGGCCAAAAGGAGCCCGCGGATCATCGTATTCGACGTCCTACGGGCCCAGGAGGACAACAAGGAGACGACGGACGCTATCCTGCAGCAGAACCTGAGTAAGGAGGAAGCGGCCAGCCTCTCAAAGGAAGTAAAATTGGTCTATAAGAGTGGCGATAAGACTAGAGACCGATGCAACTTAATCTTCGAGGTCTCTAAGCGAGCCAGGGACCTTTTAGTTCCAAAAGAGAGGCTGTACGTGGGTTGGAGCTGCTGCAGGGTACGCGACCACGTGAACGTGACCAGGTGCTATAAGTGCCAAGGGTACGGCCACCCTGCGAAATTCTGCAAGGCCGAGAAGGAGACTTGCGGCCACTGCGCGGAGACGGGGCACGGCTTCAAGACCTGCCCGAAGAAGGAAAAGCCGGCCAACTGCGTAAACTGCATTAGGGGTAAGAAACCCTCCTCCCATTGCGTCACCAGCAAGGACTGCCCCGCGTATGTAGCCGCCATAAATCAGTCGCTTTCCCGAACTGATTATGGTTATTAGGCCCTCACCTAAAAATATCCCCGACATTAGGATACTGCAGCTGAACATGAGACGTTCAGCTGCAGTTACCGGAGAGGTCCGCGAGCTTATCGCCCAGAAGCGGCTAGACGTCCTGCTATTGCAGGAGGCATACGTCAGCCAACTGGGCGCGCGATATAAAATTAGCGGTCTAGGGTCCGGAGTGAGGTTGGCAGCAGCCGAACCACAACCCCCGTGGGCGGCTGTTGCGGTCTGCAACCCCAACTTCGATATGGTCTTCGTCTCGCAGCTCAGCAACTCCCACTGCGTCTGTGCGGAAGTGCTAGCACCCGGCTTTTCATTTTACGCGGTGTCGTGCTATTTTCAGCACAGCGACGAAATTGAAAAGCACCTCAGCCACCTCGAGAAGGTGTTCTGCGCACTGAGGGGGAAGAGACTCCTAGTTTCGACAGACGCCAACGCGCAATCCTCGCTCTGGAGCCCTCGGGGCACAGACGAGAAAGGAGCTCAATTCGAGACTCTGATCGCAGCGTTTGGCATGAACGTTGTGAACGACGCAGCTCAACCACCAACCTTCTGGACGCCAACGGGCTCGTCTTACATCGACGTGACCCTGGCGTCACCCTCCATGTCTCCGTTCATCAGGAGCTGGACAGTAAGAAGTGCGTGGACGACCAGCGACCACAACGCTGTTGACATCAGGCTGCAGGCACCTAGAGCCGCGACGGGGAATCGCAGCGTCGCAAACTCTCGGTTCGACACCCGTCGAGCCGACTGGGAGCGATTCTCCGAGACCCTGTCCGATCTTTCACGGTCGAGGCTCGAAGTCCTGAGCCTGAGGTCAGCGGAGGAAACAATAGGGATGGCTGAAACGCTCACAGACATCATTAAAGATGCCTGCACCGCGTCGATGCCAATAAAGCGTAGGTTTAGGAAGTCCAACCCATGGTGGACGAAAGAGCTCACAGTCATGAAGAAGGCTGTCTACCGACGGAGACGTGCCTTCCAGAAGGAAAGAGATGAGTCCTCACGCCTCCAAAAACTGCTGGAGTACCGCACTTCGTTGCGGAACTACAGCAGAGAGGTGAAGAGGGCGAAACTCGAAAGTTGGCGAAACTTTGTATCGTCGTACGGGAACACGGAGCCTTGGGGCATCGTGTACAAGCTGCAAGCGAACAAGCTCCGTGTCGAGAGGGTGATCAGCACCCTCCGGCGAGGCAACGAAAATACCATGAGCGCGATAGAGACCGCCAACACGCTTCTGGAAGCACACGTCCCGGACGACCGGCCGGAAGATGACACGCCCGAGCAGCGAGAGACTAGAGAGAACGCGCGAGTCGCGTCAAACACCGCGGACGCCTCTCCGTTTTCACCGGACGAGGTCGCGGGAGCGATTCGCACGTTCAGAAACGACAAGGCACCAGGACCGGACCTTATCGAGGTCCGAGTGCTGAAGGCCGCCTCGAAAGTAGTGTTAGGACAATTAGTTCGCCTATTCAACGGGTGCCTTCGTTGGGGCGTCTTTCCCCCCACCTGGAAGGAGGGCTCCCTCAGAGTGCTCCTGAAGGGAGAGGGCAAGGACGTGAAGGACCCGAAGTCCTACCGACCGATCTGTCTCCTCTCCGTCGTAGGAAAAACCTTCGAGAAGCTCCTTAAGAGCCGACTCGAACAGACGGCGATGGCAACGGGACGCATCTCCAGCAGACAGTACGGCTTCATGCGCGGAAAGTCGACTGAAGATGCAATTGTCGAGCTGCGCCGCATGGTTGATGCCTCAGAGCATCGGCATGTGATAGCGCTGCTATTCGACATTTCCGGAGCCTTCGACAACGTCTGGTGGCCCTTAGTGTTGAAGAGTCTTAGGGACCGAGACTGCCCACGCAACGTCTTCGAGGTAGTCTCCAACTACTTCGAGGACCGCAAAGTCAGCCTCACCGTCGGAACGGAAGGAGTCTCCAAGCGCGCGACGAGGGGGTGCCCACAAGGCTCCGTCCTCGGCCCGGCGTGTTGGAACCTGATGTTCGACGATCTCCTGAGGTCTCTCGAGGCCTCAGTCGAGAATAGATTCGTCGCCTACGCGGACGACCTCATCGTCCTCGTGGGCGGAAACTGCCGTAGAGACCTAGAGATCGAGGGTCAACGAGTTGTTGACCTGATCCTAAGTTGGTGCAGATCAGCAAAATTAGAGATCTCCGAGAAGAAATCCGAGGCAATTGTCCTACGCAGCGGATATATTCAGAGAGACAAGATAGGCCGACGGGGAGGATCGCGCCCAGACCGTAAACGCACGGCAGTCCGCGCTTCAAAATTAGACCTAGTTAAAAGGCCACCGACCATTCGGATCGGAAGTAAGCCCTTAAGTTTCAAACCCTTCGTCAAGTACCTCGGCGTTCACTTTGATAGGGGCATGGGTGTTCGAACCCACTGCAACTACATAAGTGACAAGGTCGGCTCGCTCTTCGCGAAGCTGGGTAGACTGGCGAGGCGTGAATGGGGGCTCCGCTTCGGGGCGCTCTCTGCCGTGTACCGCGGGGTTTTTATCCCGGTGGCAACGTACGCTGCTGCCGGGTGGGCCGACCGGTGCACGGAGGGGGAGCTCAAAGTGCTGAGAGCCGCACAGCGCCGCGCTCTCATCGCGATGACTGGCGCATATCGCCGGTCATCGTGGGACAGCGTGTGCGTGGTGGCCGGTGCTGTACCCATTGACGTTAAGCTCAGGCAAACCAAAGCCTTGTACGAGACGCGTAAAGGTAAAGACGCCAGATTAGGTAGCATCGTCGTTCCGGCGGGGGCCGACGATGCAAAACATAGGCTAGCGGTCGAGGCGTACAAGGTGTGGCAATCCATGTGGAATTCCTCCCACAAGGGCCGCACCACCTACGCCTTCTTCAAAAGCATAGAGGAGAGAGTGGCGGCCAAGTGGACGAAACCGAACCACTACACCACGCAAGTCCTCACCGGCCACGGACACTTCCGATCGCGCCTACACGCGTACGGAGTTTCCGACGGTGAGGGGTGCGTGTGTGGTCACGGATCGGACACGGTCGATCACTTCCTCCTCGACTGTCCTAATTTCGACCCGCAAAGAGAAGCCCTCCGCGATGTAGTTCCAACCGGAGACTGGAAGTGGCCGGAAGCGGCACAACACTTCGTGTCGTCTCCAGAGGCATTCCAGGTTTTCTCCGACTTCTGTAGGGAAGCCCTTTGGCTAAAGGGCTTCACATAGGTACCTCCAAACACCTGCACCTCCCAGGACCCAGAAGGGGACGATTCACGTCCCCACCAATTAATTACCCCAAACCCCTACCCATCCCTCCCAACTCCCATCCTTCCTCCTAGGTCTTCGCTTAGTGGACGCGAGGCGTCGCGTCACGAGTTCGCCTCCCCGTGGTTCCCCGTGGGCGCTAGCGAAAGGAGGTAAAACCATAATTTCGCTAGCGGCTAAAGAACTCGTCCATTGCAAACGTCTCAATGGCACGTGCGGATTTTTCCTTGGCCTGTCTCCATGACAGTGGTTGGACTGGGGGTAGATGGTAATTTGGCTGTGTATGCCCGCAAGGGCGAGGAAACATATCCGTGTCGCCTTCGCGGCGACCGGATTCACACTAGATGTCCCTATCTACTATAGAACGAAACTGCATACGGAGCGTGGACTCGTCCAGCTCCGTTGATGTACGGCATGCTGGGCGAACCCCTCGGGGTTCGTCCCCTCGGGCCAGGCTGAAGCCCCTCTTGCGGAGATAAAAGACTTTAACACTACTCCGTAAGAGTGCCTGGATTGGGTTGGACTCGAGGTGGCAGTGGGAGTAGCACGCTGTCTTCCCCTGATACGATAGTGAACGAAGGTAGAGCCCGAACATCAGGCACAAGTCGCAAGAGCGGCCGGTATGGTCCACCAAGGACTTAGGTACGGCCCGTCTCTCAGAGACCACAGTTTAGACGGCAACACTAACTGTCCCTATCTACTGGCGGTGGCGGTCTGTGGCCACCCAGGGCGGGAGATAACCCCCGAACTAGCCCTCGCGTAGGAGGGTTGATCGGCCGAGTCGATGGGTGTATCGGCGATGAAGGCATTAGAGACCGTCAGTGCGTCGTACATGTAGTACTTCGCATAATGGCGAGGCCCTGATTTAGCATACGGGCTGTGGCGTGTTCTTTGTACAGCACTGTATGTGCTGTATGACTTCCGACTGGGGAACTGTTGTCACTCGTGGCATCAGTTCCCCAGTTTACGTTAAACGGTTTTTCAGACCGTTTTTCGTGGGCGGAACACGCCACTAGACAACACTCCGCTGGGCTCAGGAATACATGGGATGCAATCAATCCCCTGGGCAACCCAGGCCGCAAGGGGCAAACGTGCCCTAGCCACACTTGAGCCTCCACGAAAAAGGTACCGCTGGATAGCTCGTGTTCTTAAATACGCAGCGAACTGAACGAAGTGTGGTGGAGAGGAAGAGGCAGCCTCTCCAACTGCTGTCTCCCACGTGTTTGCCGTGCGTGGCGACCCTTGTCGTCGGAAAAGAGGATCCTGGGATCTGAGGGGGCCCTCTCCTGCGGGTGAGACGTCCCCAACACGTACCTTTCGCCTCTGCTTCGGCTAGATGGGCGGCTGGACGAGAAAAGCAGCCCTGGTCCAGTCAATCGGCTTGGAACGACCACACGCTTCGGGCAAGTGGGTTCTGCTGGGCGAGGACGCGGGCTGGGTAAGGAAACCGACCCAGCCAGCAGACTATATTCGGTGCGTAGCCCTAACTCAGCCTTTGGCGGGTTCCAAATTGTGCGGGTCGGTGGTGGCCGGGGAGCGCACTGGATGAAAGACCAAGACACATTATGGGTCTGAATAAAATTGAACAAACAAAAACTAAGCGTCCAAAGACGACGGGTCCAGCTCCTACTCGGAGTGAAGCCGTCGCCGCAGACGCGGTAACTGCAAATGCAGCTGTCAGTCCCCCCGCGTCTGTGAGAAAGACAAGATCCGGGAAGGTGATTAATATCGCCAATCCTCGTGTGATCTTGCAAAGATGTGTGACTCCCACGCGAGCGGTCTCGGTGAAAACCGAGCCCACGGTAGAAGGTACGCCGGACACCGGTAACGTGGAAGTAATCGAACGAGTCGGAGACACGTCACTCGTGAAGGTGCAGTCGGCACCCGAGCGTGTCGAGGACCCTACTGGTGACGGTTGGCAAACCGTCACCAAAAAGTCGAAGCGAGCCAAGCCGGGCGCACCCACCGGCAAGGCCGCAGTAAACCGGGCCAGGAGACCTAAGGGGACGTTCTCCGGGCAGAAGGTACGGCCTCTCGATCTCGTAAGAGACGAAGCCTTTAGGCGAGTGTCCGAAATACGGACCTTTTGCTTTCGACCTGAGTCGAAAGTCAATAAGGAGTCCGGGTCAAAGATACTCGCCGAGGTTGAGGCACTCAACGAGTTGGTCCAGGAGCTTATTCAACGGAATAGCTTCGTCGAAGGGCAACTCGCCGCGGTCAGGGCGGACCTAAAAGCGCGTCCTGCCGTAATGAGTGCGATGCGACCTGGGCCGTCCAAGGGAACTCTCCCGAAGACGGCCTGCAACGCCGCGCAGTCGACTTACGCCCATGTGAACAAAGTCGACTGCAAAGGAGCTTCTCCGGAAGCGGGGAGACGGCCACAATCGCAGCATGTGGTAAAAATCTTCCCGCCGAAGGAAAAAGGACAGAGCAGCGAAGTTACGAAGGTTACTGTTCTGTCCCTCATTAAACCAGCGAAGGAGGCGATCCGAGTAAAGTCGGTCCGACGCATCCACTCCGGTGGCATCGTCGTCGAGACCGACCGAAAGGAGGACCTGCAAGCCTTCGTTGGCAATAAGAAGCTCCGGAGCGCGGGTCTGTCCGTCTCCTTACCCACCAAGCGGGACCCCGAGGTTTTAGTTTACGACGTCCCGCGTCGGATGGGTAAGGACGAAATTGCCTCCAGTATTTGGAGGCAAAATCTCTGCGATGCGAACCAGAAGGATGTGCCTGCGGGAATTCGGGTCAGCCGCATGGCTGGCAAGACCCCGGAGACAGCCAACTGGGTCGTTGCCGTCAGTCCGCAGAATCTTCAGCGGCTGAAGCAGAGGGGTAGCCGAGTTTACCTTGGATGGAACTCCTGTCGTGTACGGGATTTCGTCCAGGTGCTTCGGTGCTACCGTTGTCAACGCTTCGGGCACACCTCGAAGCATTGTAAATTCAAGGAGGATGTGTGCGGTCACTGCTCCCAAAAGGGGCATACCTTCACGCTCTGTAGCAAGAAGAGTGAACCTCCGGTCTGCTCTAATTGCAAGGACAGAGGGTGGGCTAGTGCACACAAGTCGCGGGACCCAGCTTGCGCTTCCTATCAGGCGGCGCTAGCTTTGGAGTCGTCCCGTGTCCGACTTGAGTGACGGGCAGACGTGGACTTGTCCACTCCGCCATTCGAACGGCATGCTGGGCGGACCCCTGGGGGTTCGCCCCCTCGGGCCAGGCTGAAGCCCCTCTTGCGGAGATAAATTGACTTTAACACTACTCCGTCAAGAGTGCCTGGATTGGGTTGGACTCGAGGTGGCAGCGGGAGTAGCACGTTGTCTTCCCCTGTCACGATAACGAACGAGGGTAGAGCCAGACCATCGGCACTCGTCGAGAGAGCGGCTAGTATAGTCCACATAGGACCCAGGCATAGCCCATCTTAAGACTCACAACGACGACACTAACTGTCCCTATCTACTGACTTCTCCGCTAGGTGGCGAATAGAGAAGACGTGTGGTTACGTCGCTCCGTTTATCGGACGCAAAAACGCTGGGAAAAGTGCTAGGAAAATTGAATAGTGCAGTTCACCGTCGTGCGCGAGTTACTTGGAGCAGACGAAGACATAATTTGTGAAATTCGGACCAAAATTGACGAAAATAAGTGAAGTGAAAGCTCGGCATACCGATCGCCACGTGCTCCGGCACGCCGAAGTTTCGGACCGAATTTCTCCGGAACCCGGGGCCGCAGAGCCAAACGGTTTACGCCAAAACCATTTGCTCGCGAAACCGGTTAAATCGACATACTGTGTGTGAAAATTGAGTGAAAATTGGAAAAGTTTTAAATTCGGCCAATACATCGAAAACCAGCGTGCCTCCACCTGGAGCTTCGGGACGCCACCGTCGGCGTGGGCTGGCGCTGCCGCCGCGGCGTCGCGCATTCCCATTGGCTCCCGGCGAACCAGCAGCCATCATCGAGTTCACCCTCTAGTGTGAATCGACCAGTGCAGCCAACTTGGACAAATTTTGAAGGGTTGGCAGCGACGGAACTTCCCGCGCAGCGGTGTTACTACGAGTTTCCACTCTAGTGGCCGCCATAGTGGACAAATTTCCGAGCGGCAAGTTTGAACCGGCAGAAGGGCAACATACAGCAAACACGCAACTGTTTAAACATTTTCTTTTAACAATTTGTTTAAACAATCACGGAGAACTCCTTGGACTCTTTCGGGACGTTTTACAATTTATAAAAATTAATTAATAATAATTAATAACCTTTTTTTTTTTTTTTTTTTTTTTGGTTGCTTACTATTTTCTTTTTAAGAAAGTACGGAGCGAGCGGCAACAGGCTGGGCAGCCGTGGAGGTCGACGGCGACTGGAAGGTCGCCCAATCCAGGGCCGCTAAAAAGCTCAGCGAGGCCATCAACAGGAACAGCAAGAGAAAGGCTGACTCTGAAGAACCAGAACAGGACAACAAGAGGAGTAACAAGGACGCAGGAACATCCGAGCCATCACCGCTACTCCTTCTGCTGACATTTAGCTCAGAACTTGCCGACAGCCTGCCTGCCGAGGATGCCAATCACCTCAAAAGCCTCATCAAGGGGGCTTTCGCGTACACGGAACAGATCCTGGAAGAGAACAGGGCCCTGAAACGAAAAGCGAAGGACGACGACTCCATTGAGGCTAAGCTCGAGAACCTCACCAACATCGTCGAAAACGTTGTTCAATCGATGAACAAAATTAACGCGACCCACCCGAAACCGCCAGCAAACAATACCGGAACCTCCTACGCAGCAAAAGTACGCTCCGCGCCCGCTCCCGCAGCACCCATCAAACGGCCACTACCCCCGCGTTACGTTGCAACGGTCTTCCCGGCAACTAACACGGACGCCTGCAGCAGCGAGGAGACCAAACAGGCGATAATTAAACACATCGCCCCGACCAGGGACAACATCAAGGTCAGGAATGTCCGAAAAATAAGAGACAACGGAGTCCTGATAGAAACAGAGACCAAAGAGGACCTCGAAAAAATCCTCCGAAATAAAAAAATAGCCGAAGCTGGGCTCATAGCCGACCTACCTCCAAAGAGGAGGCCCCGGACCATCGTGTACGCGGTCCCCAACGAGGTCACCGAAGCAACCCTCCTGGCAGCCCTCCACAAACAAAATCTAGAGCACCTCACCAGCGAAGACTTCACGCAGCGAACCAAGATTCTATTCAGAACAGGGGACAGGACAAAGGACACCACGAACTGGGTCCTGGAAGTGTCACCCGACACAAGGGAGCATCTAAATGCAACAGGAAGAGTATTCATCGGATGGCACTCCTGCGCCTTGAAGGACTATAACGCAGTAAGCAGGTGCTTCAAATGCCAAGCCTTTGGCCACATAGCTAAGTACTGCAAAGCCTCCGCAGAGACGTGTGGCCACTGTGCTGAAGACGGGCACGGGCTTGCCAAATGCCCAAATAAGGAGAAGAGCCCTGCTTGCGCAAATTGTAAGAGAGTCAAGCGGCCACATAACCACTCCTCCAGATCCAAGGACTGCCCAGCCTACTGCCATGCAACGGAGGTGCTTAAATCTAAGATTGATTATGGTGAGTAAGCCCTTACCGCTTAGAATCGCAGGAATCACTGGAGGGAACACACAGCAACACGGTAGGGTTCGCATCCCAGATATTACACTTGCGCAAATTAACGCAAATAACTGCAAAACGGCCATGGATGAGCTAAGACTGATAGTTTCGAAGAAGAAGCTAGATGTCTTAGCGATCCAGGAGCCATATTTGCACTACAACACCAAACACCCGAACACCATGGGCATGAGCATGCAACTAATAATAGATGATAAACCGTTTTCTAACAATGTTTCCAGAAATAAAATCAAAAGCGCCCTAGTCGTCTGCAATCCGGCGATCACGGCACTGAATCTCGAGCACCTGTGTAACACGCACTTCACCTGCGCGGAGCTTACTGCAGGGGATCTAAGCTTCTATGTCGTGTGCGCCTACTTCCAGTGCTCGGACTCCATCACCGGGTACATCGACCACTTGGATAAAATACTGTCCAGTCTCCGGGGCAGGGGCAGGAGCGTCTTTGTCCTCGCCGACGTGAACGCCAAGTCGACACTGTGGCACAATGCAGACACGGATATCAGAGGAGAAGCCGTGGAGGAGTTAATCTCCCACCACAACCTTCTAGTCGCAAATAGGCCGTCCAGCCTATGGACTTTCGACAATAGCAGAGGTAAATCTAACATCGACGTGTCCCTGGCTGCCGGCCCGCTGGCTAACAGGGTGCATCGATGGAAGATTCTGGACAACCAAACCGCAAGCGACCACAATTTGATCACAATGTCCATAGAAAATACCTCATCTTGCGCTCCCAGTTTCGCGTCGAACAGGTTTAACCTGAAAAGAGCTAACTGGGAGAAGTTTGAAAGAGCTCTACTCGCGGATTCCCGACTTGCACAGGAAACGGCTGCATTGTGCGACGGTGACGCCAACAGGCTCGCTGAGGAGATCGAGAGCAGGATAGCTCGCGCCTGCGAGGCGGCAATCCCCAGGAAGACCTGCTTCGCCAAGTCGGTCCCCTGGTGGAGTGCTGAACTGGACAGTTTGAAGAAGAAGGTCCGAAGGCTTAGGAGGCAGTGTCAGAACACCAGAAACCCAACACAGCTACAGCAGCTAACCACACAATACAAGCAAACGAGAAACAGGTACCATGCTTGCGTTAGAAAGGCGAAACTCCTCAGCTGGCACTCCTTCGTGACAGCTGAGGGGAACAAGGACCCCTGGGGAATAGTCTACAGACTACAAACCAGGAAAGTCCACGCCGCTAAAGCTTGCAACAACCTTATACATAACAACACACACACAATGACATGGCAGGACACTACTGGACTGCTTCTGATTAGCCTAGTACCTGACGATGAAACGAGCACTGAGTCGCAACGGCACAGGCGACTTCGGTCCACCGTCTTAGAATCGCCCAACACCACTGACACCACTCCATTCTCCATTCCAGAGATCGGCACGGCCATTCGAAAAATGAGAAGGGGGAAGGCCCCAGGCATTGACGCAATGGAACCGGAAGTAGTGCAGAGGGCTTGGCCCATACTACACGCGGAAATAACACACTTGTACAACACGTGTCTCACTACGGCGACATTCCCGGTAAGGTGGAAGCGCGGGGACATCAAAGCTCTTTTAAAGAACGATGAGAAGGACCCCGCTAACCCCAAATCTTACAGGCCGGTATGCCTCCTCCCGGTCCTTAGCAAGGTCCTGGAGAGGCTGATAGCAGGCAGATTGAATGATATTTTCGAAAACCATCCACATACCTCTGACCAGCAATTCGGCTTCCGCCCAGCCAGATCCACGGAGGAAGCAATTGTGAGAGTCAGGCGGATCACAGCACAAAGCCAAGAGAGATACGTGATCGGAGTACTGTTCGACATAGCTGGCGCATTCGACAATGTCTGGTGGCCTTCAATCCTGGATAGCCTGAAGAAGCGCGACTGTCCAGCGAATCTGTACAGACTTATCCAGAGCTATCTCTCGGAGAGGTCTGTGCAGATCAAGAATAACAGCAACACCGTAGAGAAAGGGGTAACAAAAGGCTGCCCACAGGGCTCAGTCCTGGGTCCGAGGTTCTGGAACCTAGTATTCGACGGTCTCCTAAACACATTGACTCGCAGCAACATAATTAGCATTGCATATGCCGATGACCTCCTGGTCCTAATCCCTGGCGACTCCAGGAGGGAGCTCGAGGTCAGAGGCAACGCTGCCACGAAAATCATAGCCGGCTGGTGCAATCAACATAAACTGCACTTGTCGGACTCCAAAACTGAGATGATCCTCCTCAAGGGTCTTCTCGACATCAGACGCCCTCCCACGATCAAGATCGGGAGTGCGTCAATAGCAATGAAGAGTACCGTCAGATACCTGGGTGTCAGCTTCGGCCCAAGGTTTAACATCACCCCACACGTCAAGGAGATCTCTCGGAGAAGCAAGGCCGTATTTCAGGGCCTCGCGAGAGTTTGTAAAGCGAAGTGGGGTCTCAACTACGGCACCACCCTTAGACTCTATAAGGGTGTCTTCGTGCCGGTGGTAACCTACGCAGCTGCCGGGTGGGCGGACAAGACCACTTTCCACCACCTGAGAACCCTGCAGAGTGCTCAGAGAAATGCTCTCCTAAGAGTAACGAGGGCCTACAGAACAATATCAAACGACGCCCTGAGGATACTGGCCCCGGCTAAACCGATTGATCTAATTCTTCAGGAAAGAATGGCCCTGTACTGTCTCAGGAAGGGGGAAGAAGTGAAGATAGGGGATACGACCCTCTCTGCAGATCCACCAACACAACATGACGACAATGACAACACAACAGAACAAATACAACGTAAAATAAGGGAACACACCCTAGATATCTGGCAAGGAAGATGGGATTCCTCCCCTAAGGGCCGAATCACCTACGAATTCTTCCCAGATATTAGGACAAGACTTGCGATGAGGTTGGTGCCGGACTTCTACGTCTCGCAGCTGCTGTCGGGGCATGGCAAGTTCAACTCCAAGTTAAAGGAGCTGACCTTGGCAGACTCCGACGCCTGTGACTGCGGGGAGGTCGACACTGTAGCTCACGTTCTATTCCACTGCCCAAGACACGAGACGCACCGACAGACGCTACGCACACAGGCGGACAAACTCCACCTCCCGTGGCCCTGCAGCCTAAGGGGGCTTACTCAGCCAATCATGATAAAGCACCTTCTGAGGTTCGCTACACTCGCCATGAAGGCGCGGGAATAAACCCCGGAGCTCCCGGCCGATCCTCGGCCCCGCAGGCATCTTGCGCAAGCAAGATGAGCCGAATCGGCCGTAATTACTCATGTATTGCACTTTCGCATGAGCCTGCAAGGGACTGAACATATGCCTGTGCATATGCTGACAACCCCGCCTCCCCGTGGCCCCCGCTGGAAACACTGCTCCACTCACCTCCAAGCGAGGCTTGCACAGTGGAGCAGTGGCTAAGTGGGTTGTCTCCTGAAAAGGACAGTCCACCTTCCAGATGATCCCCACCATAGGTGATGGAAGGGTTTTTCACAGCACGCTCCCCTCGTACTGGTTTCGCTAACTAACATCGCTAGTATAAGCTGCAACGCAGCTTCGGTATAGCTGAGCCGGCTCAGGCCCTTAACGCTCGTCAGGTAGACAATCAATGTCCCTATCTACTGGTTCTGCCGCCAGGTGTCGCATGGAGAGGACGTGCTGTCACATCGCTCCGTCGTTCAACAGAGATTCCAGCAGCAGAACTTGAAGAAAAATTACGAGAGGGTGCCCAGAGTGAAGAGGAAGTGAAGACGCTCCGTTGGACATATAAATTGTGTAGTTTCTGTGGAAATTGTGCGAAAAAACAGTGCCGTAAAATCCACGCCACGTGCTCGGCACGCCGGACTTTGGGACCGGATTCCTCCGGGAATATCGATCCGAAAAATAAACTGTTTACGTGGAAACGATTTGTTTGTGAAGACGCTTAATCCGACATATAAATTGTGACAATAGTGCAAAAACTGTGGAAGTTAAAAAACTGTTCAATAGATCGAAGACCCACCTCGAGCTTCGAGACGCCACCGTCGGCGTGGGTAGCGCTGCGGTAGCGGCGTCGCGCGCGCTGATTGGCCGCCGCCGAGTAGAGAGGAAACTCTCTACGGAAAAAAGGGACCACTGCTGCCAACTTCAAAAATTTTTCGAAGGTTGGCAGCAATTACCTCCGGGGGCCGAAATTGAAGCTCGAGTTTCCACCATAGACTTACAAAGACCGCAGTGCGCGAAATTCGAAAGTGAACACGCAGAAAAGGACGGACACTAGACAATTGTTTAAACAATTGTTTAAACAAATTGTTTAAACAATTTTTAAACAATTGTTTACAAATTTCAGGACTTTTTAACATTTTTTTTTTTTTTTTTTTTTTTTTTTCTTCCTGTGGCTACCATCTTACATTTTCAGAGGCCGTGACACGGCTACACAATGGAGGACGCCTCTTCAGGGACCGACTCCCGCCGCCGTCAGAAACGATGTCTGGCCACGGACTCGGAGACCGAGGCAGCCAACTCGGACGCGCCCCTCTGCTTCCGGAAGCCTGCGGAGGTCATAAAGAAAAAGAAGAAAAAGAAAAAGGATAGTCAAACAACACAGACAACACAGACAGCACAAACCACGCAGGAGACAGCAGAGGAGCCGTGCCGGGCCAACTCGGAGGACGAGGACACGACCGTGGCAGCCCTCAGAGCCCACGCTGCCAAAGCTTATAGGCAGCTTACTAACGAGATTACGCTTCCAGGAAACGACATCCCGTCCACTGTGGTGCACGCCCTGTGCACACAGGCCGCGAAGTTTAACGACTTACTCATTAAAGCCCTCGTTTACAGCAGCAGGCTGGAGGGACGTCTTGAGGCAGCCCAGGCCGAGTCCAAGGAGTGCAAGCGTTCCTGCCAGGCGCTCCAGGACAAAGCCGTCGCCGTCGCCGCCGCCGCAGCCGCCGCCCCCAAAAAGCCGACAACGTATGCCGAACGCGTCGGCGTCAGGTCCGCTACGGCAGCCAGGTCCACACAGAAGCAGGACCCCCCCAACGTGGTCATCATCACGCCGGCTGACACCAGCAAGTACGAGGACAGCTCGAAGACAAAGGAGGCGGTCTTCGAGCTGGTCTCGCCGAGAGCGGACGGCCTGCAAATCAGGGGCGTCCGCAGGGTGCAGGGTTCCGGAATCGCGCTGGTCACGTCGAAGAACACCGACGTGGCAACCTTAATGGCGCACCAAAAACTAAAAGCTGCCGGTTTTATCGTAGGAGCTCCGGCCGAGCGGAACCCGCGGATCATCGTCTTCGATGTCCCGCGGGCCCAGGAGGACCCCAAGGAGACGACCGCAGCGATCCTGCAGCAGAACCTCAGCAAAGAGGAAGCGGCCAGCCTCTCCAAGGAGATTAATCTAGTGTACAGGAGCGGCGATAAAACCAGGGACCGCTGCAACCTGATATTCGAGGTCAGCAAGCGTGCCCGGGACCTCCTGGTCTCCAAGGAGAGGCTGTACGTGGGCTGGAACTGCTGCAGGGTCCGGGACCACGTCAGCGTGACCAGGTGCTATAAGTGCCAGGGATTCGGCCACCCCGCGAAGTTCTGCAAAGCGGAAAAAGAGACCTGCGGCCACTGCGCGGAGACGGGGCACGGAATCAAGACGTGCCCGAAAAAGGAGAAACCGGCCACCTGCGTCAACTGTGTCAGGGGTAAGAAACCCGCCTCCCACCTCGTGACAAGCAAGGACTGCCCCGCGTACATAGCTGCCATTAATCAGTCGCTCTCTCGAACTGATTATGGTTGTTAGGCCCCCACCCAATAATATCCCCGACATTAGGATACTGCAGCTGAACATGAGACGTTCGGCTGCAGTTACCGGAGAAGTACGCGAGCTTATTGCCCAGAAGCGGCTAGACGTCCTGCTATTGCAGGAGGCATACGTCAGCCAGCTGGGCACGCGACATAAGATTAGTGGACTAGGGTCCGGAGTGAGGGTGGCGGCAGCCGAACCACAACCCCCGTGGGCGGCTGTTGCCGTCTGCAACCCCAACTTCGACATGATCTTCGTCTCGCAGCTCAGCAACTCCCACTGCGTCTGTGCGGAAGTGCTAGCACCCGGCTTTTCCTTCTACGCGGTGTCGTGCTATTTCCAGCACCGCGACGAAATAGAAAAGCACCTCAGCCACCTTGAGAAGGTGTTCTGCGCACTGAGGGGGGAGAGACTCATAGTTTCTACAGACGCTAACGCGCAATCCTCGCTCTGGAGCCCCCGGGGCACAGACGAGAAAGGAGCTCAATTCGAGACTCTGATTGCGGCGTTTAGCATGGACGTTGTGAACGACGCAGCTCAGCCACCTACCTTCTGGACGCCAACGGGGTCGTCATACATCGACGTAACCCTGGCGTCGCCTTCCATGTCTCCGTTCATCAGGAGCTGGAACGTAAGGTGTGCGTGGACGACCAGCGACCACAACGCCGTTGACATCAGGCTGCGGGCACCCAGAGCCGCGACAGGGAATCGCGGAGCCGCGAACTCTCGGTTCGACACTCGTCGAGCCGACTGGGAGCGATTCTCCGAGACCCTGTCCGATCTCTCACGATCGAGGCTCGAAGTCCTGAGCCTGGAGTCAGCGGAGGATACGATAGGAATGGCAGAAACGCTCACAGACATCATCAAGGATGCCTGCACCGCGTCGATGCCGAGAAAGCGTAGATTTAGGAAGTCCAATCCGTGGTGGACTAAAGAACTGACAGTCATGAAGAAGTCTGTCTACCGACAGAGGCGTGCCTTCCAGAAGGAAAGAAATGAGTCCTCGCGCCTCCTAAAACTGCTGGAGTACCGTACTTCGTTGCGGAACTACAGCAGAGAGGTGAAGAGGGCGAAACTCCAGAGTTGGCGAAACTTTGTGTCGTCGCACGGGAACACGGAGCCTTGGGGCATCGTGTACAAGCTGCAAGCGAACAAGCTCCGTGTCGAGAGGGTGCTCAGCACCCTCCGGCGAGTTAACAATAGTAACATGAGCGCGGTAGAGACAGCCAACACACTTCTGGAAGCACACGTCCCGGACGACCGGCCGGAAGATGACACGCCCGCGCAGCTAGAGATTAGGGAGAACGTGCGGATAGCGCCAAGCACCGCGGACGCCTCTCCGTTTTCACCGGACGAGGTCGTGAATGCGATTCGCACGTTCGAAAACGACAAGGCACCAGGGCCGGACCTTATCGAGGTCCGAGCGCTGAAGGCCGCCGCGAAAGCAATATTAGGACAGTTAGTTCGCCTTTTCAACGGGTGCCTTCGTTGGGGCGTCTTTCCCCCCACCTGGAAGGAGGGCTCCCTCAGAGTGCTCCTGAAGGGAGAGGGTAAGGACGTGAAGGACCCGAAGTCCTACCGACCGATCTGTCTCCTCTCCGTCGTAGGAAAAACCTTCGAGAAGCTCCTTAAGAGCCGACTCGAACAGACGGCGATGGCAACGGGACGCATCTCCAGCAGACAGTACGGCTTCATGCGCGGAAAGTCGACTGAAGATGCAATTGTCGAGCTGCGCCGCATGGTTGATGCCTTGGAGCACCGGCATGTGATAGCGCTGCTATTCGACATTTCCGGAGCCTTCGACAACGTCTGGTGGCCCTTAGTTTTGAAGAGTCTTAGGGACCGAGACTGCCCGCGCAACGTCTTCGAAGTGGTCTCCAACTACTTCGAGGACCGCAAAGTCAGCCTCACCGTCGGAACAGAAAGAGTCTCCAAGCGTGCGACGAGGGGGTGCCCACAAGGCTCCGTCCTCGGTCCGGCGTGTTGGAACCTGATGTTCGACGGTCTCCTGAGGTTACTCGAAACCTCAGTTGAGAATAGGTTTGTAGCATACGCGGACGACCTCATCGTCCTCGTGGGGGGAAACAGCCGCAGAGACCTAGAGATCGAGGGTCAACGCGTTGTCGACCAGATCCTAGGTTGGTGCAGGACAGCTAAATTAGAGATATCCGATTCGAAATCGGAAGCGATCGTACTCCGGAATGGGTACGTAGACAGGGAAAAAATAGGCCGACGGGGAGGATCGCGTCCCGATAGAAAAAGGAAAGCAGTCCGCGTATCGAAAGTAGATTTTCAGAAGAGACCGCCGGTCATTCGGATCGGAGCGAGGTCAATTAAATTCAAGAACACAGTTAGATACCTAGGCGTCCACTTAGATAGGGACATGGGTGTCCGATCCCATTGTCAATATATCAGCGACAAAGTCGGGTCGCTCTTCGCGAAACTTGGCAGGTTTCGCGAGACGAGGATGGGAGCTCGGTTTCAGAGCACTCTCGGCTTTGTACTGCGGGGTCTTCATCCCGGTAGCGACTTACGCCGCTGCCGGATGGGCCGGAGGGTGCAAGGCAGGGGAGCTGAGAATACTCGGAGCCGCTCAGCGCCGTGCTCTCATTGCGGTGACTGGTGCATACCGCCGGTCATCGTGGGATTGCATGTGCGTGGTGGCCGGAACCCCCCTATCGGACTTGAGCTACAACAAGCCAAAGCCCTTTACCAGGTTAGGAGAAATATGGATGTCAGGATCGGTAACATCATGGTCCCAGCGGGAACCAACGATGCGAAAATTAGGATCGTGGCTGAGGTGAAAAGGGTGTGGCAATCCATGTGGGACTCCTCCCACAAAGGCCGCACAACTTTCACCTTCTTCAGCAGTATCGAGAGAAGGATGGCGGCCGGGTGGATGATACCGAGCCACTACACCACACAAGTCCTCACTGGACACGGGAACTTCCGTTCGCGCCTCCTCGCGTACGGGGTTGCCGACAGTGAGGCGTGTGGGTGTGGACACGGGTCGGACACGGTAGACCACTTCCTTCTCCACTGCAAGGACTTCGACCCGCAGAGAGAGGCTCTGCAGTCACCGAGGAGAAAGGTCATGTGCTTAGTGTGCTCAGTGTCCTAAAAAAAGTGCGATTAACCCTGTGGGCCAGATATCCCTGAAGTGTGTCTTTAACAGGCACTGCCTGTACATTAAAGGATTCCAAGGCGGTGGACAATCGCCGGTCAACCTATTATTGTGAGGGAGCTGCAAACGAGTGGAATATAAGTGGGGCTGCCATACCCAAAGGGAAAAAACTGCACAATGACAGGCAGCCATAAAGGAAAATTGGACACTATCTCAGCCGAAGCGGACCGCACGATCCAACTAAAGCTTGGGGTGAGAAACTTTAATAAAGAATTTAGTGCGCGGAACTATGATAAAATATTTGAAAGCACCAGAAAGGTCCACAAACCTAACCTTGCTGTCTCGAGGAGAGGCGGACAAGGCCCAAGCCAGACCAATGGCGAGACCGATAGTGACGGATTTCGCCACCCATCTAAGACAGCGCCACGGGAAAGCCTAGGGGACTCTCAGAGGGCACCAGCTTCGTCATTACCAATAAATACAATCTCCTCGCGGCAGAGTGCGCTGAGAACAAAGAAACGGAGGGGACTCCCGAAAATGTCACCACACCAAAAGGGAAGGGCAGAATGCCACCAATATATATAACAAAATCAAAGATAAAAACTATAATAGCATTGATTTCAGAAAATAAACTTAACACAGAGTCATTTATGGTAAAACAACTAGACGAAGATACTGTGAGGCTCAACGCCAGTGATGAGAGAGAGAGTCTCTCTGCTCACTTTAAAAGCATGGAAATCCTGAAGGAAAATAACCTCCAATTCCACTCCTTCACCCCAAGCCATCTTAAAAACAAATCATTCATCCTCAAGGGCATTCGAGGGGGCTTCAATGAGGCTGTGGTAATGGCTGCATTAGAAGAACTCAAAATCAATAACATAAGCATAACCAAAATTAACAAACTACAATTTGACCGCACAAATAGCAATAAATACCATTTTATAGTGCAAATAGACAAAAATAGCAATCATCCGGAGCTTCTCAAAATCAAAAAACTGCTAAGCCAATCAATAAGATGGGAAAGGCTTAGAAAGCCTAAAATTTTCCAATGCAAAAACTGCCAAAGAGTAGGTCACGCCAGCTCTAACTGCAATATGGAGTACAGGTGCGTCAAATGCGCACAAAGCCATAAACCGGGAAAATGCAACATCGAGAAATCAGGTAATAAAAACGTGCTAAAATGTGCTAACTGCGGGGAAAATGGGCACCCGGCCTCTTACCTGGGCTGCCCATATATGTCTATAATAATGAACATGAAGAAGCAAGAACACGAAAACAAAAACAGAAAAGCTTTCGAAAAAACACAAAAAATTCACAGACAAATTGTCCCGAGTATTTCATACGCAAACATCACAAAAAACAATAGAATTCCATACATACAACATACGGCACAACCCGAAACACACACCAGAAACGAAAGGCTCACCCCCCCCCCCCACCCCACCCCCTCTGCCCCCAAGAATGCTGACCAACAGCAACGAAAGAACACAATTTCAAGTAACGGACAATAATAACCACAACAACATAAATATAAGCCAAATACTCGATATATTCAGAAGTAGCTTAGACGAAATCAAAGAGCAACTAGTCGATTTCAATAATAAAATCACCCAAAATACACTGAGAATCGATTACTTAGCACAATGGTCAATCGAGTAATGGCTCACACAACCACCAGCAACCCAATGAAAATATCAGCGATAAATGTAAATTCACTGTGCACAATTAAGAAAAGACTAGACTTACAAAAATATATTGAAGCTTACAAACACGACATTATACTGATCTCAGAAGCCAAACTTAACAACAAACACAAACTGAAATTAAACAACTACGACATAATTAGGACAGACAGAGCTCCAAACTTGAAGAAAAATAGAATCATAGAATACACAGTGACAATAATAATAGTAAACTCAAAAAAAACATTACTCATCTTCAGCATATACGCCCCACAATCCACAAAAAAACACATTCATAATCGAGTTTGAACAACTTTACAAAGCCTTTCATCTGGACAACGAAAACATTTTCTTCATCATAGCCGGCGACATAAACGCCAGAAATACACAATGGGGTGATTCAAACGCGAACGACAGGGGCAGACGATTACTACAATGGGAGGTCGACAACAGTATATCATATAAAACAACGATCTACGCAGCTGCCAACCCTACGTACACCAAAGCAAACTCTTTCCTGGATTACTGCATAACAGACAGCAGATTAGAAATACTGAACCTCAACAACAACAAAATAAGGACAAACCCATACGATAGCGATCATAATGCACTAACATTCGCAATAGAACCAACCACACTGTTCCAAGGAATAACACCAACTCCTCCTAAAGCCCACTCATTCAACTATAAAAAAACTAATTGGCGAAAATTCGCCAAACGGGCCGATAAGCACCTAAAAAATAAACTACCGAATAATAGGAATCTCACGATAAATGAAATAGACGAAGGTATCAGCTACCTCGAACTGCTTATCACAAAAACAATTAAAGAAATAGTCCCAACAAATAAACCTAGCAATACAAATTATTGTCAAAAATACATTAGCAATAACACTAAAAAAAACTACACGCGGCAAAGTCATGCCTAGTATCAAAGTTGTATTTCATCAGGTACCAAAGCTCGAGCAAGCACAGCAGACAAGAGACAAACAGAATTAAACGGACAATAAAAATACTCAATAAAAAACTCCACATTGAAATCTCTAAAGCTGCAACCGCATACTGGGCCTCCATCATTAAAAATATAAACTTCAAGGACGCCAATGAATTTTTCCCGACCATTAACAGGATACTGAGACCACAAAAACACATTAACATCGAAAACCTCAGACTTGATATTAACAAAAACGAATTTAACAAAGAAGTAGCGAAAAGTTTACCAGACAGGACCGACAACAACGAACTTTACATTACAGATCCGATTACTAAACTCGAGATAATAGGAAAGTATCTGGAAAGAATAAATTCACCAAGATACACTAACACCAATACAACCACCAAAAGACTGGCAGACGAAACAACAGACAAATACAGCAAAATAGCAAAAAGAATGACAGATACAAAGGCAACTTTTACAACATTCACAGACGCTAACCCAGCATACAGGCCAGTACACCTGGATAAAGAAACCAATCATTTCATTTCTGGCAGTGAAGTAAGCGAAATTATCAAAAAGCTAAATAATTAGACTTCGTCAGGGCTGGACAACATCCCATCAATTGCCATCAAAAATCTACCGACAACCATCATAATAGAATACACGATACTCTTTAATAACGCAATTAACCACGCCTATTACCCAAACAGATGGAAACAAGCTAAAATCCTACCGATACTAAAAAAAGGTAAAAACCCAGGAGAACCACAAAGCTACAGACCCATTAGTCTCACTATGAACATTTGAACACAATATTATACCAGATAACCAATTCGGATTTAAGAATAAACTTTCTACCACACACGCAATTCACAAATTAACTTCTGACCTCAACAATTACCTACACAACGGACTGACAATGGGGCCAATATTGCTAGACCTTGAAAAAGCATTCGATTCAGTTTGGCATAATGGGCTAATTCATAAACTAGACAAATACCAATTTCCAGCAGGACTAATCCTACTAATAGCAAATATGATCAAAGGAAAAACGTTCCGCATATGGGACGGAACGAAAATGTCTACCACCACATTCAAAATCTCAGAAGGCCTACAACAAGGAACAGTAACATCACCAAACTCTTCAACATTTATAATAGCGAAGTTATAAACGAATTCGGACTCAACACCGTAGACAGGCTACACTCGATTGCCTACGCGGACGACTTAATAATCTACAAAGCTGACACGGACGTAGGACAAATCAAAAACTCACTACAAATGACATTAAACCACATCACTGACTACTATACAAACTGGAACTTGAAAATTAATCCCACCAAAAGTGAGCTAATATTCTTCCGCAGACCGGTGAAACAAATCAAATACTCAAACGTAGTAAAGATAGAAAAAGCAACAATCACAGCTAAAAACATTCACACTAACGAAACTGTTGAAATCCCCCCAAAAAAGCTAGTAAAATATCTAGGAGTACAACTGGATCATCTACTAAGACTGAACAAACACCACATTACGCAACTGGACAAAGCCAGAAGAACCTTCAAAGCTAACTCGAGACTTTTCTACAACAAAAATCTTTCCACCAAAGCCAAACTTATTTGCTACCAGCTATTAGTTAGACCCATATTAACGTATGCCGCACCCATATTCTGGAACACCGGGCCAACAATTATAGAAAAAATAACAAGATTTGAAAGATCATGCTTAAGAACATGCCTCGGCCGATATAGAACAGCTGAATCAAATTACACCAAAAGAATCAGTAACATTAAAATATACACAAAAGCTGATATACCAAGAATAGACTGCTTCAACTTAAAACTCACCCGAAATTACTTCAGCAGGATTGGCCACACCAAAAATCAAATAATAATAGACACAATGAAAACGGAAGAATAATCAGACACAATGAATAATCCAAGATCAACATAACTTACTCATAATCTACCATAGGAATAGACACTCCGCTAATAAGAAAATCAATCCAGACGACAACAAATACATACGAGAACAATCCAACTACTCAACAGCACTCTCTATCAAGGACAAAATGGACAGGGATAGACTAAACAAAGATTACTCCTGGCTAGCTAACGACGCCAGGCACATTGACGAACTCCGCAGAAGAACCCGTAAAAAGTGAAAAAATAGACTAAATTCCGGAAAAACAAAGGTCATTAGTTATTATCAGTGATTGTCTTAAGACCTGTATACAATCCTTAAATAGCGCAAAATGCTTAACAGCAACATTAGTTTTAAGTTCCCTTGTAAATAGATCCTCCGAACCCTAACCCACCCATCCCAACTCCTCACCCCACACCTACTGCCTTATTTATTTATGTTTTAATTAGCCTAAGTCATATTTAAGATAGATGGTAAAAGTTTTTTTAAGACTCTTCCTTTTCTTTTACTAACAACTAACGATACAAGACTGATAGCATATAAATCTCTCGCCCTAATAACGTGCCTAAAACATATCATATTATCATAGCTAGCTATAGAGTTTATCCAAATTGATAACTAATAGCTATCAAAATTTTTATTATTAATGTTAAAAGTATTTTTAAGTAGGATTATTCTCTGTATATTATGACTGAAATGAGAAAAATAAACTTACTTTTTTAAAAAAAAAAAAAAAAAGACAAAATCTGATATAATACTGTCGATCAATCCGTCGGAATTAAAACAAATAAAGGATTGTAGAACATCGAACGAGGTATGGCGGAAACTCGAGCAGATCTACCAATCACGGGGGCCTGCGCGTAAAGCAACGCGCATGAACGAGGGCGAAGATGTTCGCGAACACCTCAGGAAATTCTTTGATGCTGTCGACAAACTACACGAAATGGACGTGGATATCAACGCAGATTTGCTGGCAATTTTGTTGCTGTATAGTTTGCCACAGAGTTTCGAAATTTTACGCTGTGCAATTGAGTCGCGTGATGAGTTGCCACCTCCCGATACTCTTCGAATTAAGATCATCGAAGAAAGCGACGCACGCAAAAATGAATCGTATGACACGGTGCCTAACGCTATGGTTGCCGGAAGACGTGTAAGACCAAATTAT
The DNA here is from genome assembly GCF_051020955.1 of Megalopta genalis. Classification (NCBI taxonomy): domain Eukaryota; kingdom Metazoa; phylum Arthropoda; class Insecta; order Hymenoptera; family Halictidae; genus Megalopta; species Megalopta genalis. Next base: position 703,124 of record NW_027476107.1, read on the forward strand.
GGGAAAAATAATTATAACAGAGCTGCGGAAAATATACCGATGACGACCGCTCAAAACCGAAATGTTTTCGATGTCGGAAATTTGGCCATATAGCATCCGAGTGCCGCAAGGGTAGAAACACGAGACACTCGGCTAAAGGTGCTAGCAGCGATATCTCCTTCTACACAACGTCGGAATTCGGGCAAAAATGCGAAATAACACGAGTGAATAACGGGGTGAGCGACGGACAGTGGCAGCACGCCTCACCTGTGCAAGGATCTAAATAGCTTCGAATATATCGACAAAAGGCTGCATGGAAAATTAAATCTTGCAAACAATGCGTCGACAAACATTAACGCGAGTGGAACTTTGCGCATAGTTATCGATGAAAGGGGTTCAGAAAAGAACTTGACGCTAGAAGACGCTCTGCACGTACCGGACCTAAGAACAAACCTGTTATCGGTCGGGAAAATAACAGATCGTGGATACAGAGTGCTTTTCACAAAAGATCAAGCCAAAGTCATCGATGGTAAAGGCAATAACAATTTGACCGCCATTCGTAAAAATGGCCTATATTACGTGACGAAAAAGGGGTCCACACACAGGGCCATGGCAGCAGACGAGGACGCAGCGAAGTCGCAACGGAACAACGAGCTCGAGATATGGCACAGGCGGCTTGGACATTTAAATCAACAGGATCTACTGGAAGCGAGGCGGAAGTGCATCATACCGAGTGGCAACGTTGAAGATTTTAAACGGACATTGTGTTGCGAAATTTGTATCGAAAATAAGATGACGCAAACACCGTTTCCGGAACAATCGAAGCGTGCGACGGAAGTCTTAGAAATAATTCACAGCGATGTCTGCGGCCCCATGCGAACGCACTCACACGCAGGTAACAGATATTTCGTCACGTTCATTGACGATTATTCTAGGTGGTGCGAAGTTCGGTTTATAAGATCAAAGGACCAAGTATTTGATGCGTTCCGAGAATTCAAGAACTATATATAAAATCAGACCGGTCGCAAGATTAAATTCCTACAATCGGATAATGGGAAGGAGTATATAAATTCGCGGTTTGATAAGTTCTTAAGCGATAACGGGATTAAACGTAGGTTATCGGTCGCATACAATCCACAGCAAAACGAGGTAGCCGAGCGGAAGAATCGGACAATAGTAGAAACGGCGAGATGTCTAATTGCGCAATCCGGTCTACCGCGATCTTTTTGGGCAGAAGCCGTATCGATGGCGAATCATATTCGTAATCGATGTCCGTCAAGAGCTATAGCCAGAAAATCTCCTTTTGAGAGGCTTTACGGGAAGCTGCCCGTTGTTAAACACTTTCGCGATTTCGGATGCGACGTCTATTTTCTAAATAACGATCCGAATAAAGGGAAGTTTGAACCACGTTCGCGAAAGGGGACTTTCGTCGGGTATTCCGAATGTTCGAAGGGATATCGAATATGGAATAAGGATGCAAAACGGGTAGAAATCGCGCGATGTGAGGTTCCTCGAAAATTTCAGCGCGAACGACATTCAAAAGTCTGTCGTAAAGAACGTTCCCTCCGAAAATATCCCGCAAAATGATTTAGGCCGCGACGAACACAATAGCGAACCATTAACTTTCGATGTCGATCTGTCTTCTCAAGATTATCAAAACGATAATATTGAGAACGGGGGCGATACAGATGAATCGAGCGATAGCGCGAATGAATTAAACGCGGATGATGGCAGTCGCGGAGACGAACCGTCTCGGAGAGGTAGAGGGAGACCGACAAAAATACTTACGGGCATGAGGGATAGACCCCGGAAAGAATATAATACGGTGCAGGTAGCAAGTACCGCGGTCGAACAGACTTTTATGACCGAAGTCCCTCTAGAGCACGCCATCGCAGGTCCGGACGCAGATGAATGGCACCAGGCCATTACCATCGAATTAGGATCGATACTGTAGCGACCAGTCGGCGCACATAAAAAAGATTTATTTCTCGTGCAAACGACTAGCGTATTTATGACCCTCCTTCGAAAAGGCTATTTTTGAGTGAACTGTTTTCTGTCCAGATGGCAATAAGTCAGTAGAGTTTTTTACCTAATTCTCGATAGTCAACGAGACCGTCATAAATAACCGGAAATTCCGAAGGGCACGCAAAACGGACCCGAATGCCGGACGTCCGAGCGCAACAGCCCTGAGGAAAACCCCGGCCGTTACATCACAAAAAACGCACCCACTCCGATCACAACGCGGTCCCAAAACAGGACGCGCTCAGGGCGTAAGGAACAAGGCGGTGAGAAATGGACAACGCTGATTGGGAAAACCCATTCGCGGATCAATCAATCAGGAGGTGTCCAGAGCCCATGCCGGGGGCAAACATACTAGTATAAAAAGAGCGGTAGTTAGACGCTCGCCCTGATATATCTCGGACGGAAAAAGACTTGTAAGCTTGTGGTACACGCAACGCCGTTACTCTTACTACGACGATACGCTGCCCGAAGTAACTCTGCGCGATTTGTCTAATAAAGTTAGTAGTTACACCGCACGCAACAATTATTTATCCGAACATCCCCAACGACTAAAATACTAAAAAATAATACATGCGAAGTCGTCGAGCGTCCAAAGAACACAAAAGTGGTAGGAAATCGTGTCGTCCTATGCAATAAATACGAACCTAACGGTAAAATCGACCGTCGGAAGGCCAGAATAGTAGCGCGTGGATTTTCGCAGTGTTACGGGGTCGACTTTAACGAAACTTTCGCTCCGGTTGCACGTTTACAATCAATTAGAATTGTGGCTGCTCTTGCAGCTGAATATAATATGAAAATCCATCAAATAGATGTGACGTCAGCCTACTTGAACGGCAAACTAGAAGAAGAAATTCTTATAGAAGTTCCCCGTTGCGTCGATAAGGCCCTAGATATTTTAGCCGAAACCGAGAGTGGCGATTATAGTATAAAAACGAAAGCTATCGAAATGAAGCGAAATTTAAGAAATGGAGCTAAGGTTTGCCTAGTACGAAAAGCTTTATACGGTTTAAAACAAGCTGGTCGTAGCTGGCATTGTCGCTTGGATGAGGAGTTGAGAGCATTCGGGTTAATTCCGAGCGGGGCTGATCCGTGTTTGTATTATCAGGCGCGATAACCCCCTCATCCTTCTCATCGACGACTACATGGACCTAGAGACAACGAACGATGGATATTCAAGATACAACCCGTTATTAGGAAAATGGTAAGCATCTTCTGTCTCGTCAGAGATCTCGCCGATATTCGATCCAGTACGAAAAAGGACAAGGATAGAAGAAACGTCCTTGTTTCAAACAGAAGATAATCTACGCATCCCAACTCCCGAAGCTTAAGAAGCACCGTCACAACCTGAAATCCCTGTCGAACAATTATCGACGAACGATATAATAAATTCTAGTCCTAAAAATTATGGTGAAATGTTAAATAGAAAACGACGACAAAATTCAAATTTGCAAATTAAAGAAGTTTATGAACCATTAGATTTAATTTAACTTATGAAAGAGTCTAAAATAGGAAAATTTTGTAGCCAATATAGTGGTCCACACAAAGTTGTAGAAATCTTGCCGAATAGAAATACTAATTGGAGGTAATCTACGTATAGTACACACTAACAAATTGAAAATTGCACATGTAAGATCTAAATTTAATTAACAAATAATGGTACAATTAACAATAATGCCACATATGTATTACGTATCAACGAATGTTCATTAGACTTTAAAATTCCAGTACCAAGACAAGGTAAATTGTCAGAAATTTCTTGGAATTCAACGAACCAATGGATGATGTCATTCTACCAAATCACGACGAACCTCGCTGAAGCCTACCACAATCAAAGCCGTTATCTGTATCCGATGAGACGACTCGACAACTTCCGTGATGGTAGCAGATAGTTGTTGAGTGTCATGAAAACATCAGAACCACATTTCGAAACGTACCAGTAGAAAAGAGCGTCCGATATAGCAACGATAAAAATAGCATCTATAGAATACGATATAATAGAGAAGTAAAATTCGCCCCAGGAGTTCATTCGCATTAACTTGATTAATTATATCAAAGATAATTTATTATTTTTGATTAAAGAGAAATAAGATTTTTGAATATTCTAACTATTTAAATTACTGTCCTAAATAAAATACAATGTTTTAAATAATCTATGAGGTTCACAAAATTCGAAAATGTCAAAATTACTTAAAAAATATTGTCATTCCGAAACTAGTCTCGAACGCATTTCCGAAACTCGATCAAGCCCAAATTATGCAAATAACTTCATTTCACATAGAAACAATGTTAGCGAGAAGGATTTTTTGAAATTGGAATGTTACGACCCAAAATATTGCGAGAAATCTATTGCACTGTTATGAAAACAATAAACATTTACCATTTCTGTCTTTTTTAAAAACGTTTACAAAACCTCCAATAAGAATGAAAAATTACTTTCCTGACCGAGTCTTTTCCATACTTCAACCTAAACCAATGCAGTGTCTCACAATCAGTGATAGTACCAAATTGCAGGTTCGAAATACACAGCGTTCGTATTCAAGCACATAATATACAACGCGATTTCATTTCACAAGAATAACTGCGATAAATACTATCCGATATAAATCACAGACCTGTTTAAACCAATAACACTACTATGAAAAACCTCAGAAATAAGTTTATTAATTAACTCTGTAATACTATAAATGCTTGAGTTTGCTCGAAAAGATTCGACATACCTACTTTTTAACTTTGCAGCTTACTTAATAGAAAACAACAAGGTTATATCCTCGCAAAATTTGCTACAACTAGAAAATCTGCATTATCAATTTCATCGAATGAATGTTCCAAATTGATCATATAAACATGGATTTTTATAAATCTAGAGTATTTGATTTAATCGTGTCAGAATCGGAAGCAGACAGTAAATTGATCAACGTACTCAAGAAAGCAATATCTCTAGTGGCAGTAGGATTTGAATGTAGAAATAAGTAGCAAGGCAATCAATCCTCTGAAGCTGTATTGCTTGTTATCCAAATATGGTTGCAAGTTTTTAACTAATGGAAAGCAACAGCAAATAATGACGTGTAAATAAAAATTACCGATTCAGATTTCAAGTTTGCTTCTACATGACGTTTAGTGTCATTACTGCACAATTTGATTCATAGATAATATACACGACTTCGCACAATCACTTCCGATCCTGTTCACCCCGAGAAGTAAATGTTTCAGACTGTTAACCAAATTCAGGAAAGTTCGGTATGAAAGATCGAACATCAAATCTCAAATCCTTGCTCCAAAAGTACATCGAAATTCAGATCAATGTAGTCTTCCTTTTCTTGTTGATTACTTCCGCAATCGCGCCATACAAAGTCTCAAGCAGAAGAACCAGTCTTCTAGATATCTGCTGAACACTGCCGTGAATCTTGGAATGAAAACTGCATCACTCAATCTCCATATTGATCCAATCGGTTTTTGCTGACGATTAAAGCCGTAAATCTTCAAGCAAACAAATTCCTGCTTTCTATATTTCCACTTGAATGCTTAGTAGGAATCGTGCAATCTTGGTATTTTTCATTATGTGATTAATATTTGTTGCCGGTTTATTGAGAATTTATCCACTGCAGGTTACATTTCTGGTTATGTATATCACACTATTTGAAATTTTGGAACCAAATTTCGAAATACTTTGGAAATTGAGGTTGATAGTTGTGACCATGCTTTGTGAAAATGGCTATATTTACCTATAATTAATATCGAAAGATATGAGATAATTAATAGCCCAGCCATAGTTGTCTTCGACTACTGAAACCAAGCTGCAGTAGTATCATTAATGCATTTCGAATAATTTGGTTTCGATGAATAACATAAGAGTGGGTGTTGTACTGCTTTTCTTCCTCCATATATTATAACCATTACAGAAACACATTTAGTTATTTCGGGCGCGTAGAGTACAAGAAATGTCCTGCAAACTACCAAGAATGCACAGCTCTGCAGTAATAAAAAATGGAGTATTCTCAATCTGAATGTTCCATTTAATGCAACTCTTCATTTGTGGTGAAATTAGATGTTGGCGATTCCGTTGCTGATTCCGAATATTGGAAATTTGTCAAGCAACAACCCGACCCAACTATAAATTTTCCAATACAGATCCAGTGCACTGAAGAAAATAGCCCCGTGTGTCTAAAATCAAATCGATCAATTTTAAATCGCCAGTCGATTACCTCCTCTTTACTGGTATCACTTGGATCGATGCATAAGAATTCTAGCGCGACCATTATTTATTTTACGTCGTTTCCCATACAACGTTGTTCGTTAGGACATTGCCCTCGTGCACTGTAACGAACATTCAGTGCTGCTTAGTTTTCAATATTCACAACGAAATAAATAGGCCCTCACACCGCGACCGTGGCTTGTTTCCATTTGTCATCTCAGTTATCAGCTACTGTTACGTAGATACATATAGTTACGCTTGAAATTCTTCTCTGCTCTTGAGCGCGCAATTCACATTACGCTTGTAATACTTTTGCGCTTGCAGCCTAGCTTCGCTACAATCGATTGCGCTTGCAAATTTCGATACAGCTTTATAGCCATAAATTGATCGCTTAATCGTATCATTCATGACCTTCACGACACATCATCACATTTCATCATTCTATTGTATATCATCTATAACCTCCTCTGTACGAATCTTATTGGTTAAAACATATTTAGCGTTATTACACCAGCGTTTTTTACCATTCAGTCCACTATCCAATTCATCCTTCCAATCCTTCCTCCAATTCATCCTTCCCAACGAAAAGATACATTTGCAACATATTTGGAAATTTGAGAAGAATAACAAACTAGTAATTTTGGAAATTGTCGAACATTTAACTTATTTCTGCACTTTATGAGCCTTCCCGGGTACTACATATTTCCAAAACTTCATCCTCCGGTTACGTAAATACATACAACTGTGAGATGTAGATGGTTCATTCTATTATATAATATTTCACATAAAACATTATGATTCAGATTCTGATAATACTCTACATTGATGTTTAAACCCACGATTTAAAAAAGTGATGAAAAAAGTGATGTCAATTTTGCAGGTTGTCTTCGCTATAGTAAGCATGAAAGTAGTATAATAATACTTTACTATCCACACTTTAATTATGCATGATTCATACTCAAGCCGCTATATGCACTATTCAGATTTGACGATGAGATGACTACAAACAGTGCGGGCATGTTCGTCGCAAAAGTCTTCTCGTTAGCTTTAAACTATACGATAGTAGGAGTTATGAATTGTACATTAAACTTAATATAACAATTTTCGTTCAAATTTTTTCGAGCAAACTTATTATCATATAAACAAATACACTATATGTTACCGTGTTCGTTTGAACAGTTCAAACATATATATGTATAATTCTTATAGTTCAATACTGTGCATAGTACAAACAGAATTAAGTCTCATTACGAATTGATAGAATTAAGAATTAACTTTCCTACCTCGAGTATAATGATATAAAAAAATGATCACGTTTTCAGCTGGCATTTATGCATTACTGTCCTACAAATGTAAATTTCATAAATAACGCTAAATATTTATTACTAAAAATAAGATCAAATTAAATAAAACTAATGAAAACAAACACTATGTGGCATTACAACATAGTATAATATAAAGAGTATTTTCCCGAAACTACAGAGATTTAAATTATTATATTATCATTAAAAAGAATTTTCTCAGCTACTTTTAAAGTACACCTATGAGATGATTTATTATGTGTACAACATTATTTAAAATACCAAAATTATGAAATCCTTTTTCGAAAATCTTCGGTTAGTGTGAAATTGGTTTAGTCAAGTGTATATAAACCAGTGTATTACAAAAGATGAAAAGTAACATTCTCTATTATTCCGAAAATGTCTAGTCATATAAGTCAACATAATCAAAAACATGGAGAATACTTAGGCGTGTTTCGTCCAAATGTTAATAGGAGTTTGTAGACAAATGTTTTATTTTATTTTCTTCTCATAGTTATTCTGGGGTTTTAATAATGTCAAGTAGAAAGTTGATTAAAGTCATAGAAAATGCTCACTGGAAGTGTGACATACGAAGAACATTCCTGACATATTTTTCATAGCTTATCTTCCACATACTTTAAATTCGCTCAAGAATAATTATTCTGCCACAGGAAAAAAACGTCGAACATAACGTCGAAAACGTGGGAATTTAAGACAGCGTTAAATTCATTTAAGTCATCCACAACCCACACTCTCAATGAGAGCCAAACGTCCAAATAGCGAAATAACCAAATCGACGACCCAAGCATCTTTTGCAAACGCAATTCAATAGATGAAACTGTGATAACAGCGAAGCCAAGATTAGAAGAAACAATGATGCAAACTCCACTCATCTACAATCTCCCAGGAGCCTCATCTACGCCATTACATCTACCAATAATCTCACTTGCCAAGATCAGTGAACCAAGTATAACTTAGTCTATACCTGATTACGAATCTAAATCCCAGGAGAACAGCAATTCAACTGATGGAGACGAACCAGATATTAGCCCAGTTTTGCCACAACCTACGAACACGGATAACATTGTCACACCAGTAGATGAAATTCGATGAAAATTAATAGAAGAAGCTCGCAGTAGATTAATCGCAGGTCACAAGGGTGTAACGGAAACCTTAAATCAATTAACCCTTTCGGTACTACCGCCGCCTATTGGCGGCATCCACGGAAAGTTATGTGGGCACTTTATGTGGGCACCGTTAACAGCACCAACGGAAAGTTATGTGGGTATGATTACTCTCTATAGTACACATTACTTTACTATTCTGTGTTTAAAATTCCCGGCTGTTCTAATCGTTCCATTATAATATATAATTAGTAACAGTCAACAGCGTGCCTTAATTATATATGTTTTATAATATATAGATAAGCTACGAAAAACAAATTGGAATGTTTGCTTATATCGTTAATTTTTTTAATGTATAACTTACAATTTGAATTTAGTTCCCTTCAGGATGAGTGTAAAACGCTTGAAAGGAGAACAATGGATAAAGGAAATCATTGATTCCAAAAGAGATTCTGATGAAGAAAATCAATATAATTTAGCATTTCGCAAAAGGAGGAACAATCGAGCACGTGTACTTAGCACCTCGGTATCTGAAGAAGCAGTAGAGCCTGAAGTACGAATTGATACTCCTTCTAGCATCAAATGGACATCAAAGAAGCTTAGTCCAAAAATTCATGATTTTACGCCACATCATTCGGGAGTAGTAGGGAACAATTTAAATCGTTCGTCGAGAATTTTGGACTACTTCAGACTGCTTTTTTCTAAAGATTTAGTTAAATTGATTGTGCAAAAAACAAACTATTACCGGTGTCGACAGCTCAAAAGAGATCACTTGAACGCTTCAGAAGGGATGGAAGTGGATGAATTATATTGTTTTATTGCTGCGTCGTTATTAATGACGCGAACCAAAAAGCTATCCTTAAATGAAAATTGGTCTAAAGATAAGTTTCTCCGAAGCGATATTTTCAGTAAAATTATGAGTAGAGATCGCTACTTTTCATTATTGAAAATGTTGCATTTTACGGACATAGTCGGCCACACTGCCGATCGTTTACACAAAATAAATGAAGTAGTGGAAATGCTACGAACATCTTTTTATCAATGCATTTCAGCCATACCAGCGGTTATGTATAGACGAAAGTCTACTCCTCTACAAAGGCCGTCTCTCGTTTAAACAATATATTCCCTCGAAGAGGAGTAGGTTTGGCATAAAATCATTCCTACTTTGTGACTGCAAGACGGGTTATATCCAAGATATAATCATTTATTGTGGGGCTAGTGCTACTGTAGCTACCGAATATCAATATATTGGAAAGCCAGGGAACATTGTAATGTCGCTTTTGCAACCTTTTCTGAACAAAGGCCATTGGGTTGGCAACTAAGACTATTGTATTTATCTGGACAACTGGTTTTCCAGTCCCATATTGTTCAACCTACTCCACGAAAAAAGTACGGACGCTTGTGGCACTGTACAAAGAAGACGGAAAGAGATGCTTAAAATAACTGATAAATTGAAAAAAGAAGAGGCAGTGTTCCGCTCATCTGAAAATCTGTTTGCAATGAAAATGGTTTGATAGAAAGAAATTTTATATGCTTTTCACACTATCCATACCGCAGAATTTGCAGAAGTACCTAAGAAGTCAAGAAAAAATGAAATTATTCTAAAGCCCAAATGCGTAATAGATTATAACTCTTCAATGAGTACAATCGATAAATCAGATATGGTGATAATTACTATCGATGCAACTCGCGCGCGCAAAAGTTTAAAGTGGTATCGCAAATACTCTCTCTCTCTCTTTTTCCACTTGATCGACATTTGCGTGTGGAACGCATACTGCCTATATAAGCACACCACAAAAAAACAAATCTCAATGGCGAAATTTCACCTTCAGTTGATTAAGGAAATATTAGAAAAATAACACAAGAATCATGAATATCATCGGTGCAGCAAGTCAAGAAGTAATTATCTCACAAGGCTCACAGGGGGACATTTTCCTTCGATATATCAGTCGGTGGTGTGGGACGTGAATCCAAGTATCAGTGCGAACAATGTAATGTGGGCTTGCGCGTTTCCCCTTGTTACGAAAACTATCACACCAAGTTACACTATTAGTTTTGTCGTTGATTATATTTCACTATTAGTTTTATTATTTATTATGTTACACTATTAATTTTATTATTTATTTTAATTTTGTAATATTGGACCATATTATTTATATCAATGCTATTTACTTTAATTAATGTACTGTAAAGAAAAAGATATGATTTTAAAACGTTAAGCGCCATGCCTGTTTTGTCTGTCCTTCCGTCTGATCCGCGAGATAAGATACCGTCGAAATCTCGGTTTTCTGCCGAGGATTGGTTTAGGTTACGACAAAGCAGTATAAACATTTTAGAAATGTTTTTCAAACACGTTAAATTCCGCGTCAGTAACCGATGTCGCGGTCCGAATGAAAAGTTTAGTGTCAATCACGCTCGAGATCTCTATGAATGCCGCAAAACATGTTTTCGCGGTTTACGCTGTCGGACAGTGCAACCACTCTTGCGAAAAACTTCCTCGTTCCACGAATGTATAACCGCGGCCAGGTCCTCCGTACCGAAAGGGTTAAAAGAAAAATATGACTGCCCCGAAATGAGAAAAGATTCACAAGAATTCGTTCGTTCACTTATCAGAACAAAACCCGTCAACCCGTGATTATTACGGACACATCTCTGGAACCTTTTGACGAACTTGCCATCGACACATTTGGACTACTTCCAAAAACAATCAATGGAAATCGCTACATTTTAACTATGCGAGACAATTTAAAAAAGTATTGGTTAGCAGTTGTTTTATCAGATATTAAAGCCATGATAATAGCTGACGCGTCCGCGAGTCATTTCATTGCAATATGTGAGACACCAAAATCCATTTCGATAGATGAAAACACTAGTTTCTTGGGAAACTAATGCTACATGTTGCCGAGATGGATCGTTAAAAAGGAGCCATATATTGTATTAACAGAACATCTAAAACAATACATCGAGTCATATGAAGAATGGGACCTCTACTTACCATTTGCCATGATTTCATATAAATACCTCCGTCCACGAAGCTACGAATTTCACATCCCACGAATTAATCTTCGGGAATTACGATAAGTGAGCTAATCCGACATAACTTATGGTGGAGTAATACGTCCATGTGTAAAAAGAACCTGAAACAAGTAAATTCGATCCACGTTACATCGGGCCATACGAGATAGTAGATGTCGGATATAAATAATGCAATTTTAAAAACAGATGCGACCGGACACCTAATCGCGAAACATCAGGATAAATTAAAACACTCCTTCGTCTTCGATAGTTCGTCCGACACAAATTAAAAATTGGAATCACTTTCAGGATGAAGTAAATCCCGCTGATTATCCAGAGGTGCACGAGGATCTCTTAATATGCTAATGTATAAGGAAAATGCAACTCGTGTTTGAAGCTGAAGAATACAAATTGTGTGAAAAATGTTGGTCTCGAGTGGCAGCAGAAGAAAGAGAATTATTTCCTGAAGGCTGCTGGCATACCATCGCAGGAAACCACAGAAGTGAGGCAGATTGTCATTGTGAAGGATATGGTTCTGTAATCCTGGAAACATCAAACGCTAGTCGATGCCGAGAATGCATCGAAGAATACATATTTCGAAATGTAACTGGAGACATTACAGTAATTAAAACATGGCAAGGCCATTGATGTGGTTACTCAGTGGTAGCATCATGACCGTTGACAGCAACACACGCACATATATACTGCAAATAATTAATTTATACAAGCAGGAGAGTCATCGGATGAGAGCATTAATACTTTTGAAGAAATACTCCAATGTAGCAAGGAAAAAAATGTAGACCTTATATTTCATTGTGGAGATTTATTTCACAATGCGAAACCAACAACTTCTGATGAATTAAAATGTATGGAATTGTTAAATAAATACTATATGGGTCCCAGGTTAGCAAGATATGATAATATCAATATAAGATGGTATTTGAAGTACGACAAATATTAATAATTGTCTTTTCATCAGAGCAATTAACATCCAATTTTTGAGCGAGCCAGAATTAACATTCCCACACTGTACTTTTAAAACTGTAAATTTTTAGGATCCAAATTTTAATATTGACATGCTAATATTTTCCATTCACGGGAAAAATGACCATCCAAGTAAGAAATATAATATCAATAGTTTAAGTACAGAGATTTTTCAACATTGATTCAGCCATTAGTAATTATAATCAAAATTATAGGTTGTGGAATAAATGGGCCAAATGGACTTGTTGTCTGTGTCTGGTTTCATAAATTATTTTGGAAAATGGACAGCCACCCCTAAAATGATCATTCCTCCACTGATGATAAAAATGGGTAATACCCATGTTGCAATTTTTGGTTTAAGCTGCATGAACGATGATAAATTAATACGGATGTTGAACGATTTTAAGGTGAACTTATGAGATCCATATATGTATTGAGAGGTCTTTCCATTTTTTTTTATTGCACATGATTTTCATTCATAGGTGAAATGCTTTAATTTGTTTGTTTTACATAAAAAACGTGCACCATGTCTTAAACGTGGATATACTTCGGAAGCCCACCTTCCCTCTTTTGTTGACTTTGTCGTGTGGGGAGGGGAACAGGAATGTTGTATCACACACGTGTTTAACTCTAAAAGACAATACTACATTTCTCAAACAGGTATATTTTTAGATTTATTTATTAATTATGATGCATGAAAAATAAGAAACTACTGCTTAAGAAACGCACTTACAGATTGCGATTTCTTTATGCGAAGGCGAATCAAAGGCCAAACACATTGTCATACTTAGCGTAAACGGTAATAAGTTTAAGTTGAAGAAATTGAAATTAAAAACCGTTAGACCATTTGCGTTTGACACTCTGGTCCTTAATGATACAAATATAAAAAGTAACAATGATAGATTGCTATCAGAATCAGTTTTCAATATCGTCGACCGATGCATAGAAAATGAATTGATTCCTAGTACCGCGGAACAATTGTCAAATCATCCGAAGCAACTGGTCTTGCCGTATATTCGATTGAAAGTAATTTACTTGAAAGATAAAGAACGGTTCGATTCGACCAGGTAAGATTCTATTAGTATATTAACGAATACAAGTAATAAATGGAAATAAATAATATGTGTATTTTAGATTGGCACAGAAATATTGTGATAAAGTTGCTAATTCTCACGAATTAATTGTATTCTGTAAAACAAGAAGTTCCGGTAAGTACTCCAGGATACGACTGACATTATGAGCTATACTGAGGTAAACAAAAATTGCGATATTCTACAAGGTGCTCGAAGGTAATATTTGTGTTTGGTTTTTTAATTAGGAGAATTAAGGTTTTGTGGAAACCACATACAAGCAAAACTAAAAGGACACCAGTTTGGTTGAAAATAAAAACCTATGAACAATACTAACAGTGAATGATCTAAATAAAGCATTAGGTAAATTTGTTAACAAAAATAACACTAACGCTTTTAATAACCTACAGAGGTCAAGCATATACAATTTAATATTTCAAAATATTGATTTGCCATTATAAGCTCGATTGTATTGTTACAATTAATTCTTTACATATAGTCGTGAAATAAAAGAACTTGTGCTATGTTTGGAAACTACTGAAACAACTGCAGATATTGGAAATATCAGGAAAGAAATTAAAAATTATTGTGATAAGAGAAAGGAGGAAGCACAAAAAGAAAAGACAGAAGTATATGTATACTTGCAAACAAACTCATTTAAAAATGATAATATACTATCAGATTTGACAGATTGGATAATCGCATGCTATTTTATAGATGCAAACATTATTTGCTAATAGACTGGTAAAACCCTTCAATAATGACGAGATAATAGTTATTGACAGTAGTAGTAACAATGAAGAAGAAGCGGAAAAAACAGATAAAGCTAATGGCAGTGGAGCATGTAACAAAAGCAAAGAAACCGATAAAAATAATGAAAATCATAAAAATTCTGTTGGTATAACATCTGAGAGGTAATTTACTTCAACTCAAAAACAGACAACAGCGCAGGTACATCATCGAACTCTATTAAACGATTCACAGTTTATATGCATAGGTCTTTGATTTACTATTATCCATGACATTTTATCATTTGCTACAGGATGAAGCATTGGGCGGTGATGTAATAAAGAAAATAAATTGAGGGAAGCCTAATAAAATACGGTTCCTACGCAATTTCGATTCCAATTTAGATTAGTTTGTCCAGGTCCGAACCCTTGTTTATACACTACTTGTAAAACATTATATTAAACAAATACTTTTCATTAAATCTTGAAATATTTGATAATATATAATATATATTATATATAATTCGGACATTCAAGTTGCAACAAAAAAAAATACATACTATAAACAAATCTTAAAATCGTATAAAATAGAGATTTAAAAACGACATCAATCTTAAATAAATACTAATGATAGAACAACTAGTACAAGAACTAGTAAAACACCGTTTATCTGGACTGTGTTTATCCAACATAGTAACCCGTTACCAACAATTGGATGTCAGGAACGACGCGACATACCCATTATACAACACACTGTTTTTGTTTCTTAGTTAGAAATTCTAGCATAGTCTTCCTGCATAGAATGTAAGATAAGTAACGATTTAATTCAGTTACTTGTATGTATGTGATTCGTCCAGAAACTATATTCTCATTACGTCTTCACACAAATCAAACGAAAAGAGAAAAAGATTGGTGCTTTGTATTGAAGAAAAATTTGAAATTAATAGACGCTTCAGAAACAATTAATTTCTTGTCTCGTAAATATAACATTGGTAGATTTACTGTATATATCATAAAAAAATTATAAAGATAACATATTAAAATGCAAAGAAGATGATGCAGCAAACACGAATAGAGGAATAAAAATGAATAACAGCTTCTAAAAGTGGGTGAAAGTAATTCATCTTTGCATGAAAGATCAGATAGCGAACAAACCGTAATCACAAAGTTATATGTATAATGTCGCAAGGTGCATTTCGCACTGCGTAGAGTACGATGTAGAAAATGTGATTAAAAATGATGGAAATGATAAAGGATTTCATATTCTTAACGACAATAAAATAATATCTCAAGTTATAGAGGATCAATCTGAAGTGAATGTATAATCAGGTACGCTATACAGTATGTTATACAATACTTACATTAAACAACTTAAAAAACAGTTTCAGATATCTAGAAATAAAGAAATAAATACAAGACATGCCCATAAAGCGACATTTTATTAGAAAATAAGCTTACATATTGCAAAGAAAATATGTTAGGAATTGTAGATCTCGATAAGTTACATGCATGCCGAAAATTTCATCGAAATCAGTTAACGCAAGGTCATAGTTACGAGCATTAAACAAATTTTAAAACAGCAACTTTCTCACAATTATTGGACAGAAATATTAAAAATCAGGACAAAACTGCGATTTTTGCGATCTTTAATTGTTTACCGCTTATACCAAAGTCAACCGATTCCGCTGAAATTTTCAATATGCATATAAATTACCGAGATCTACGAAATGCATTTCTTAAATCATCGTTATATATATTTCGTCATATATTATTTTCTTTAATCATTCGAAAGCAATAACAAAATTCAAGTTGTTCAGTCCAGTTCTAAGCAAGTTATGGCGTTTTAAAAGTTGTCCGAATATTAATATAAATAAATATGGCCGCGACGCCATATATCCGCAAGAACCGATTGCCCACGTGGAAGACACGTGCTTCCAGTTTCGCAAGCTTTCTCGAGACGCCATATGCGTAACGCACGTGGCGTGTAATAATTCACACTGGCGAATAATTAGCCCATCCGAGAGAAGGTGTCCGAGCCATTGAAATGTAAATGAAGAAATTCGTACTGATAATGAGACTTACCGAAAAACCGATCAGAAATTCCCAGTTACGAATGCGGCTTCTGGCCGGTCACTAGTCTTGACATATCTTTGGAACGGTCGCTGCCAGTTGTTGCCAGCACTGTCCTTTATTATTTCGCCTGCTGCCCTATGGTCTTTAGCGGCTATCTTCCTTCATTTCGTATGAATTAATCTCGGCTCGAATTGTCACAGTTACACTTATTTCTTCCAAACACCCAACGCTACGGTCAACGCGACAGTGATCCTCGTTCTCGGCAGATCGCTTCCTCAGCCAGAAACGAGGCATTCCCCACTCCCCAGACTCACGGCTCGGCACGACGCACAAACTCTACGCGCACTCGCCGCTGCTCAGGGCCGGCACCATTCGACTCAGCCCACGCTCCGAGCGTCCTAGATCTCGCGGCATAATTCAGTGACTGTAGAGAATACCGCAACATGTTACAATTTCAAGAAATTTCAGTTTATGCAAATACGATAAGCTCAATAAATGGAAAACCAAGAAAGGAATTGGTGGCCAGAACTTTAAAGGACAAACATCTCGAAAGTGAAAACATGTGACATTCAGTGTTTTTTCTTCCAGCCGCAGAATTTCCTTCTTTCCTGATTTTGTTAAAAGACTTACTAATCACTTTGCAAATAAAGATAAAAAAAATACAAAAATCATGCTTTCCACAAAACAAAAAAATAAATTATTATATTCAAAAAACTCTACCAAATTTCAGAAAAACAGTCTAGACTGAGCCCTCTTACAGCAAACTACGTGTTACATTTAAGATTACTTTTTCTGTCCGTGAAATGTGTATACGCTGTACGTGATTGTACTGAACATGTGTAATAAATTATGATACCCAAAGCTCATACAATTTTCGAAGTTTAGTATTTACCTAGCACTCTTTATAGTGATTAGATCAGTGCACAGAGATTGACATATAGTAATTAGATGAGTGTGCAGATGATAACTAGAAAAGGCTCAGTAAATGAGTCGTTCAGTGCACACATCGCTTAACTCCATAAAAGAAAAAGTTGAGAAACGCGATGAAACGATGTACATTGTTTTCTAAAATTCCTGTTATAATATAGATTCACACATATAATGTAGAATGCATAAATACAGATATAGCTTTCATCTGACGCTGTATAAAATTAATAAGAAAGAATAGCCAAAAAATAATCGTCAGTAATGTTACAGCTTTTATGTGACTGGTGGAGTTAATCAATTTGGCAACTGAAAAAAAGTAGTAAAGTTAAATTCAGTCTTTAAATTTTTAAGTTTTTTATTACAGATAAAGTTAGTTATTATATATTTTTATTACAGCTTTTGCATAAACATGAATGTTCACAGTTCTGTTATATTATATTATTTGTAATTAATTCATCAGAAATATTATAAATAATGTCTTCTTCATCAGCTGGATGTGAGGATTCGTCATTTCGATTTGTTGTCAAGTTTTTATAGTAATCATGTTCAACAGGAGGAATGTATTTTAGCAGGTCCATCATGCCTCTCCATTTTTCCCTTGTCACAGTTCTGCCTTTAGGATATAATAAAGGCTGATATATATTTTTCAAACTTTGCGGTCTACCTGATACAGATTTTCTTAAATTAATGGCTTTAAATTCTGTATCTTCATTATAATCACATTTGAATTGTATGAGATGGGGTTTGGACCTTTCTAATTTTATCCAGCGTATTTTAAGCCAATTTACTGGAAAGCCTGTGACGGTTACTTTTCTGTTAATGATTGATTGTTCTAAAGGTTTTGTTGAAAAAATATCTTGGTGGGTCATTTGGATTAGATGAAATGGAGCTTTCTTTTTACATGTTTTGATTATATTGTACCAATCATCTGGTGAAAAAATGTTTTGATTTTTTTTCGTACGTGACTCAATAATGGCAAAATCTGAGTCATTAGGCAAATAGCTGTGCCCACTTACCAAAAATTTCATTTCAATTGACTCAGCTCTTATTTCCATACTCTGAACAAGTTTCAATAAACTTAAGACAGTTTTAATATTTCTGTTTTGCCCGGTACACGAATCCGAATATGTTATTATTTTTTCAAAGTTTGTAGCGTAGGTCTTTATGTACTTTATTAGACAAGATGAAATTTCTTGAGACCCACGAGATCCTTCAGTTTCTGGCCAAACAAACATGTGGCTTATATTTTTACTGAATTCATGACATCCGAAATTATAAACATATAAATTACGCTTATAATAAGCTACGGATGTGGTCAGCTTGGGAAAGGTCAAAGCTTCTTCCAAGTCGAAAGAAAATAAGAAAACTTTTTCTGATGTTGCCATTCGGTCGGCAGCCATTTGACTGCGAGCCCGTTCAGCCTCTTCTAAGTGAGTTTCCTTTTCAATTTCTGCCATCTTCTTTCCCTCACCGTCTGAGGATTGAATTTTTATTTGCAAAGCATCACAATTTTGACACGTATCCTTTGATGGTTGTTTAAAATGTAAATTAAATTTTGTAGAGAACACATTATAGTAATACTTTTCTTTCACTGGTACTATATTTTCCTTTTCACATTCTGTGACGTATAGTTCATACATCTTCTTAATATTTAAGTCAGGATCTAAATATTGTCGTCTTGGATTATGAGCTCTAGTGTAGTGACTACGGTAGGCTGGAAATAACTTTATATGTTTTATAACACTTGTGTCATCTATTTTATTGCTTGCAACATGGCCTTTGCGCAGATCAACCAAAGATGTAACTTGTTCTTTAGGACAACATTTGTATATCCGCCCATCGCTCACCTGATAAGTGTCTCTAAAATATTTTTTGCAAACGGGAATATCACGTATGTCTTTTCAAAAGTAATATGTAGTAAGTAAGTAAGTAAAATTTTTTGGTTGCACTTTTGGCGGCATCTGCATTTTATATCGACAAATGTTTTTGCAGGTATTAAATTTCCTCCCCTATTCCTATATGCCAAACCTTTTGTTCTGTTATGCTTTTGTAAATTTCGTGTCCATTTATCAGGATTACAACTTCTTTTCCTCCCAATCAACGTGTTTGTTGCGAAATTTGTACTGTTGCAATCAGATGAATCCGAGGAAAACGATAAACGTCTTCTTGAACCACACTTTCTGTTAATAAATCGTATTGAAGAACCATCACTGTTTTCGACATCCACGTTGTTATTAGTCTCACTCATCTTGGTTATAACGGTATAATATTTATTTCTTTAAAAACAATCTGGGAGTAATGATGAAAAGACCAAGAAAATATGTAGGCCGTGCAATAATGGTGAAGTAGACAGTAACATTCAGCGTGCGAGATCACTGTTATACTAACTACCGTTTGCGTTGCGCTTTTTTTTAATCTGTTTGTCGATGCGATTTTATTACCAATATTATTGAGAGGGGGGAAAGCATCTTCGGCTGTTTAAAACAAAGCGTTGATGCATGACAATAAAGCAACGATTACATTAGGGAATGGAGTTAATCAAAATGACTTCTGAAATAAATTACTTATTTTTCAATGGCCAAAAAAATGTTGCCGTTTAATGGTGTTAATTTTTATTATTCAGGGAAGTTATTATAAATATAAAAAGTTATGACTATAGCAAGTGCTTTGACACATAAATTTAAGATTTTTCAAAAAGTGGAGTTAATCGATGTATGCACTGAACGGCTCAAATAGCACGCAGTAGTAAACTTTTCATTCTTACAAGGCACAGTAACTCGATCGAAAACTACTATTTATATTTTGTTAAATATTTTATGTTCCTTATATATTTCAATTATAATAAAATTTGTAGTTATGTAAAAGACATCAACATATATGACATCAACAACATAAAAGACATCAACATAGAAAACCATATAATTTATCGAAAACTTCAGACGCCACTTTAATGGGCACAGTAAATGACATACTAATCCTATCTGGCTATCATACAGAACTGAAAATTTACAGTTATGGACCTATATACATAATATCGATTTTAAATGTCGGCATTCAACTATCACATTTCTCCTTGGTGCTCGAAGACATCGTCGCTACTCGGCAGTTATTTTCTGTGCGTTGAGTTTTTTGTTTCAATTGATGGGTCAAACAGCGCGTTCTAGTCAGCCTGTCGCAGTTACATAAACGGATATAAAGGAAATAAAATAGCACGTGTGCATACTTCGAATAAAATATCATTATTTAATTGGATACGCGGTATTGCTTTTTGTTTATTTCCATCATTAAACAATGGAAACTGTTTGATGAGAATTTTTGGATTCTCCATAATTCTTTCACGAACTGAAACCGATGTCATAATTGTTTTCAATCTCTGCTTTATGAAGGTATATTCAAGAATGTAAAAGTTTGAATCTTCAAAATTCTGGCAAAAGTTATCCGCAAATCTATTCGTAGCCTTCATATAAAGATAAAGATAAATGATGAAAATTATATTCAACGCCACGAATAAATACGCTTTGAATAAAAAATGTATGTATTGGAAAAGGATGTAAAAAGAAATGTGCACTGATACTTTCTTGTAGAAAAATATCTTTACTTCGCGACATGTGAAGAAGCCCAAAGAAGAAGAAACTCAACGAGCTACAGTGCCGGACGAATAGATAGCACACTTTAAAATTAACGTAATTTAGATTTATTTAAGGTAATAACCGAGATTCTAATACTATACAGATTTGTAAATTACTGTTATGAACATACACAAATAAAATAAAATTACGTTACGCCAGTTTAAACAATTTTACTTAGAAAAAAAGAATTTTTATGGAAATACGGTGGAAAATAATGATGGCATATTTCACTAAGAATTATGTTGCGACTCCATGTAATTCCAAATAAAAAAAAACATGAAAAAAGTGTAAAATAATATTTTTTTGTTTAGGATTTAGTTTTCGAGAAAATCGAGATTGAAAATTTGCTAAGCGCTGTACATCGCTTATAGCCGGAAAAGCGTATGTACAAAGCAAGGTTTAAAACCTGGTTTTCTCAAAAACGAAATCTTAAAAAAAAAGAAGTCACTCTATATCTTTTTCATTTCTTTTTTATGAAGAATAACCCGGTGACCGCTTGTATATAGTTTCAGGAATACCCTGTACATATTTTTCAACAGGGTGATGCCGCGAATTTTTTTCTCGAGGATTGATCAGCAAGATCATATCGTTGAAAATTGTTGCGAAAATCATAACCATGCATTATGCAAATGGCAGATAATTTCAAAAGATTGCCGAATGATAAAAATGTATTTAAGATGATAAGAAACAATTAGAACAAAAAACTAATAAAGAAACTTCGTAGATAATGACGACTGTTAATAAGTGGAAAGATGAAGCCACAAAACATTAGGCATTCAATATTATTGCTTGATTTATTGACATACATAATCTTTAGTTAAGTGTGCTAACATTTTGTCCGACTGTATTTCCATAAAAATTCTCTTTTTTTAAATAAAATTGTTTACACTTGAGAAATGCAATTTTATTTCATTTGTGTATGTTTATAGTGGTATTTTGCAAATTTATATAGAAACAGTATTTTAGTTATAATGTTACATAAATAAAAATTACATTAGTTTTAAAGTATGTTATCTTTTTGTTAGATACTGTATTACCCGGAAATGAAAACTAGAGAGCATAATCGGAAACTTGAGACCAAGCATCCACATATTCGACACTTTCCTATCTTTATTTGAAAAACGATTCTATGAATATTGATTTGTTTTTGTTCTGGAACAATGTAGTTACGTGTTGATAATTAAGTGGTATTTTTATTTGTCGGACAAATTCTCGACTAATAAAATTATTTATTTCAAACACATCGAATAAAGATACTTATTTTATTAGGACCCTCCACAATATTGCATAAAGATGAAGAAATATCTTTTCTTCGTAACGTTTCTATAATTTATTATCTAAATAATGTACAACTCTGCTAGGTTGTCATTTGTTTCGCAATTACAAGATGCAAATGAATTTCAGCATAAATTATACTGCAAAAATATCGTACAGTATTTATGATGAAATAGTTGAAAATGTTAAATGCTAGATGTTTTTAATCGAGTAGTACATATATTTAATCGATCCAAAAGTTTCAGTCATATTACTACGAGATCGATTAATATTGTATTAAAAAATAATGCACCGTCAGACATAATAAAATTCGTTTATTAGAAGTAAGTTAAAAAGATTAAATATTTAAATTATGGAAAAAATTATAACTTAAATTACATTGCACACACACACACACAGCTACTGCAGTAACTCGAAATTTTATATTATTTTCACGATTCCCTTAGTTTCGTTAATATCATTTAGTCCAAGTAGACTAATAAATATACGATCAAACCCTACCAGAAAATCTGAAAAATTTAAAACACTGATTGCAATAGATTATGTATTGAGGAACAGTCTTTTCTCTATTCCTGCGAAAAAGAAACATATCAATTATTTTTCTTCCTCATTATTTTGAACCACAATTTTCAACAAAGAAGAAGCTGACAAAATTCTTTAATATATTAGGAAAGGTCTATGGTTTATTTAGAAATGGTTTCATAAAAAAGAAACGAAACACGTCGTTTCGTTCGTCGAAAATTCTCGTTTACGATAAGCATAGTTTCAGGACAGTCCTTCCGTCCTTGACAGCAATTGCAGGGAATACTATTTTATGGCACCTTCAAGTGGCTTTCTCGTTTAGGGTCTCCGACGAGAAGAATCAAGCCGTCAGAGGAATGACTTACAGACGACTCGAGACAATAGATACGAACATGTGTACGCTAGAGGCGAGCAGGACAAGGATGGCTCGCAACATCGAGATCCCATTGAATTAGGAAAGGACGAAAGAAATAGTATAAGCTTCTGATAGAATTGTTCGGTACCTACGAATGCGTAGAAACATACGCCGCTTAAGTTATATAATCACTTTTAATGAAAAACAGCGATGTATCATTGACTGTAGTTTTCATAACAGTCTAATAAGATGTTGGATAACCCTTGGATTTGAGGACTGCATTGCATCTGTGTGGCATAAATTCAATTAATCGAACACAAAACTCAGTAGGAATTTCTGACCATATTTTCGTGATTGTTTCCATTAATTTTGCTTTATTGTTAAAAGATCCCATTCCCTTGTGATAAATAACCAATTGTCGGATTTCAAAAGACGTATTTCTTCCTTTTCATCCCATTTTCACAAGTAAAGCGTCTGATATCACCAATAATTTCTGTGGTACCGAGTTCTTACAACGAATTTTTATTTATTTATATACAATATGTGTTAGCGGCGTCGTCAATGTAATACAATATTTTACTCTGGCATCTAAGATGTGTCCGAATATTTTTGCGACGTTAAATTTTGTCACAATCTTGTTTATCGCTTATTATACAAAAGAACATGTGCAATAACTAAACAAAATTTATTTTTCTACTTACTTTAAGAAGTGCTTTATTATATGAGAAAACGATTCAATAATACTGCCATAAACAATAAAAGGGAGCAATAATTTTTCTAATAATATCGTGTCCGAATATTAATGGGAGTCACGTGTATCTATTTAATATAAAGAATGTGAAATAAAACTGTAATAAGAAGTATATACATTCGGGTAAACGATGGAATAAAAAATGCTCAAAAATTACTTTTGCCTATATCTTTATCCGAAATATATTTAAAACATTAAGAACTTAATTCTGAAAAAAATCGAGAAAGAGCAATACTTATGAAAAAAATTAGCCTCATCGGCGCTCGCACAACGTTCAAAAGACTCGTATCTCGCTCGCTCCATCAACCAACGACGTTGTAATCATAACGAAGATTTTGTATATCACGCATATCATAGTTTCATATCTTGAATTTCGTGTTCCTAGTTAAGTAATCGTTTCTTTAAATGTAAAACCGTTTAATACTGCATAATATACTTATTAAGTGGACAATATTATACTTAACCAAGTTAAGTATGGAGAAAATGTCGAAAGTTTGGTTTTTATTTTTTATAACATTGTTTCACCCCCACAAAAAATCTGGCAGAGATTGCTGCTTTTGGCAATATCCTCCGATAGAATTAAAATGGCGAAGACAAGATGTGTCATTTCCGAAAAATTTGCAACTTTCCGTTTTGTTTTTACGTTCTCTATTTTTTGTGATCACATTTTACGATCGAAAAATCTGAAAAAATTCTCTAACATGTGGCCTGTTATACAAAATGGATCAAATCTTTTTAAAAATTTAAAAATGCCATTGTTCATCAGTTGGTAAATATGAACAAAACTTTGAAACTGTTTTAAGTAATTATATTTAATTACATATTTTGAGGTTAGCAATCTGTTGTTAAGAAGTTAAAAATTTTTAGGTTAAATCACTGCATACTACGTCGACGTATTTTTCGTTTGCTCTCTAATGCGGCTCGGTTTGCGCCGAATGACGTGTTTATGATTAATCTATTAATTTAATCATTTTCCAGTTATTTTACCTTATTATTAATAAAAATATTAATACAACTTCGACAAACACAAAAGTAGACAGCAAATAAAGGATGGATATCATTATAATGCAATGCGACACTTTTTTATTTCTTATTTTTTCTTAACGGTAATTGTAAGATTTTTCTCACTGTAATTGTGAGGTTTTTGTGATTAAATTAAGATCAAATACAATATAATTTTTGTAAGATTATATCTTATAAAATTACAAATTTTATAAAAAATATAAATATACTTTTCATATTAATACTTACTTGATTATAATTTATGGTAAAAAATTTGTTTGTTCTTATTTTAATCAAAAAAATCTTACAAACACATTTACGCAAATTTTATTTAAAAATAAACAAAAAGAAGGATGTTTCATCTTTGCATTATGTATTTTGTACCTGTTGTCCCATATTCAAGCCCGGATTAGATTACGATCCATGTGACTCGTTCGACTTTGAATTTTTTCGGCATGTCAAGGGGAGCCCCCAACCCCCCTCAGTAGTAAGTGAAAAACTACCTAGAACTACCATGCACTTATGCAAACAAAAATTACGTGTTCTAAGCAAAATAACCTATGCAAACGTAATAAGTGGTACCACTCAAGAAGGAATTGAACGAATTTTCAAGAAACCAATCACATTTCAAGATAGGCGTATACAATCCTGTATGAGTGGAGAGTATTCACAGCCGCGATAACGTGGGAATGATTGGCCTCTCGAATGTATTTAGAATGTTGATTCAATTACGAATTATTTTAATCACGAGTGTAATTGAAATACAATATAATATATATGTATGTATAATTATTTGTTGTTTGAAAGTTTAAATGAAAGAGAAAACAATTACTTATTAATTATTTGAAATAATAAAATTTGTTTATTAATTACGAATACGATTTCAATTGTTACTTATTAATTATCATTTAATGGTTAAGTATTTATTATTCATGCGGTATACCGTGTCCAATAAATAATAATTACGTCGTAGTTATTAATAATATTTTAATTTATTTATTAAGTACATTGTAATTCGTAATTAATGTAATTGAAATACTTAGTATTTTGTAATTATACTCCTATTGAATTACAAATCACCTTGTATTTTAATTAAATGGCGATCTCAATATCGAATTACATTGTAA
Organism: Megalopta genalis; assembly: GCF_051020955.1. Classification (NCBI taxonomy): domain Eukaryota; kingdom Metazoa; phylum Arthropoda; class Insecta; order Hymenoptera; family Halictidae; genus Megalopta; species Megalopta genalis. The sequence continues at coordinate 729,200 of NW_027476107.1, forward strand.
TTGAATTACTTTGTAATTATAATTCCTTGAGAAATTCAAATGTTCGCCAGATCCTTATCCTTAACCGATAAGGATTTGATGAATTGTCCGCAAAAGACCGCAATTTCTAAAGAGCATTCCATAAATCGCTCAAGTACTTTTCCAACTAAGGAAAATCCACTGTAGGTTGGTTCCTCAACTTTCTCAACTCAACTTCAAAAGCTATACAATTACGCTGTAAAGGTCGTGACGAAGAAAGAGAGTCCCGCACAGCGGTGTGGCGCGTCCACCGCGTGAACGTTATAATTTTGAACATTATAACTTTTTCACCCGCTAGACGCGCCACGTCGCTGTGCGGGACTTTCGCACATGCGTCGCTTGTCCTCACTCCTTGCGTAGCCTTTTTCGTGGACAGGTTGGTCGTAACATATAAATTCCTTACAAACATCAAATACATATATAGGAGTGTGGTGACATGAAACAAACGTCTGACTTGCAGAATGTCTTGTCGAGCACTGTCGTTCGAGTATGTTCAAGTAGACGCAAGTGTAGCGCGAGGCTACGCCTACTAACAATGCTGCATGCTCGATAATTTCAATCCCCGATTTACATGGATGGATCTCTCGATAGGAGTCATATAGTATTATATAAAAGTCATTGACGTACCATATCAGCTGCAAGTTTCGAATCGTTATCCCATTAAAAATAGTATGTCATTCCCATTCCTAATTATCCCGCACTTTTTTGCTAATTTTCCTTTCATATGTCAAAATTCAAGTGTTTACCCATTATTTCGTCTATAAACACTAATTCTCCGACTCAGAGAGAGATTTGCTTCGCAAATTCCACTCTCTTTGTTTTATTCACTTCACTGATGTACGGTTGCTTCCTCACAATTTTGCTTTTAAATCCTGCCCAATGTAATCTGAATCGTTCTTGTATGCATTTGATTTTTATTTCGTTCCTGGACTTTTGATACAATAATCCTAAGAATTTCATGTTTTTGTACTGTTAATTTTTTTGGTCTGCCACTCGGTGCAATATTCTTTCTTTTCTATATTTATTTACTAGGGTAAGTGGGTTATTTACTGTGTTTGTTCCGGCCGAATCGCGGACCGCGGGTCAACGCACGTTCGACATTCGATGTACGCCGTCTCGCCGTTTTTGTCGAATAAACGGCGAGGCGGCAAGACAATAACACGATCGACGTGCGTTGGCCCGACCGTCAAACGCTCGCCTCGGCCGTTGTAAACACGCGGCGTTTTGCCTTAGGAGGCAATGACCCGGCCTTCGACGCCTGACGATGCTTCTCCTTGAACATCGGCCAGGTGTCTATATATACTGCCGCAAATTTGATAACGGGGGATTTTTGGTAGACAACGTTATCGCTTATAGACCAGTATTATTCAGCGCCCATGCGCCCATACGAAGCCGTGCTTCTATTTCATAGTCTCAGTGAAGCCGTGCTTCACTTCGTAACAAATTCGTAGCCGTGCTGCAATTTATACGTCGAACGGAGCCGTGCTCCAAGAATTGTAAACGAGGACTGCGGAGTCCAACAAATAAATCGTTGTCGTCTCCTCACGACTTCCGGCGGTTATTTCGTGCCGTGCGCAACAGTGTTCATTAAAGTGTCGTCCTAAGTTTTCGACAAATTAAATGGTTTTCTTAACCCTTATCGCAATTCTTAAAATATTTAAAATATATGTTGATTAGTGGTGTGCGTGAACTCGAGATTTCCCGAAACCCGATGCTTGGAACGGGATGAGAAGATGTGTATCGGGTCGGGACGAGATCGGGACGACAATATTCAAGATTCCTGAAAACATTCGATTTCCTATGCTACCAATTATTACAAAACGACACATCGCCGTACCTAGTACAAAATTGACTAGCGAAAAGATGTTTTCAACAATTGGAAATATCGTTGCAATCGAGAGAACCAAGCTATTACATACTGTCATACGTAGAGAATTTTAAATCAAACTATACATATCTTACTTTTCTGGTTTGTTAAAAAATATAAAATTTTGCAAAATAAACTGCAACAATGGAAATCAAAAATTGTTAACTAGGACCGTATTAAAAAAAAGACGCGCTCCCAGTATTTTAAGAAGTCCTAAACATTTTCGGAAAACTCGAAAGTTTCAAGATCCCGTCCTGATCCGTACTCGCACACCTCTAACATTGATGTCTATTATATAATATAAATACAAATTTTATGATAACCGAAATATATAAAGAACACAAAATAATTAACAAAATCTAATATAAAAATCAGTTTTCGATCGAATTACTGCGCTCTTAAAAAATGAAAAGTTAATTACTATGTGCCAGTAACTGAGCCTTTTCTAATTACCATGTGCCAATTTCTGATCACTCATCTAGTTACCGTGTGTCGATTTCTGTGCACTGATCTAATTAGATCTAATTTGATGTAATCAGTTCTAGGTAAATACTAAACTTCGAAAATTGTATGAGCTTTAGGTATCATAACTTATTATACATGTTTCAGTACTTGCAATATTATTTTAAAAAAGGAAAGAAAATTACGTGCAGTGTCCATACATTTCACAGATCAAGAAATTAACGTTAAATGCAATACGCAGTTTGTCATAAGAGGGCTCTGTAATCACAACGCACACATAAAAAAAGACATGAAAACTTAAAACAAGACGTAAATGTATTTAGGCAGTGGATTATTTATTATTTTTCTGTAATTTTGTCGAGTTTTATAGATATAATAGTTTATTCTTTTGTTTTGGAAAGCATGATTTTTGTATCTTTTTCGTCTTTATTTGCAACCTGATTCATAGGGCAAAATGACGTCAAACCATTATTAGAAATTTAAGAAGCTAGTTTCCGCATTTCATAAATCTTAGGATGTTAAACTTCTGATTCGGTTGTGAAAATTACAGGTGAAGGGAACTAGTCAAATAAAATGGTTTTCGTTCTGTGACACTATGTTTCCTGAAGCATTCTGTTATATATCTTGAATATATTAGATCAATTGAGAATAAACATAAGAAATTATCGTAAGATCGGCAGTACCCCAAAGTAGCCATGTTGCAGTAACGAGGACAATCGTTTCCGACTTCAAAATGTCGCGGCCACTTAACATATAAGCGACTTTTTAGTCGACATTTCGAGCTCTACATTTAATTATTATACAATGCACTAAAACACTTGACTGAGCATTCATCGCAGGTAGCTGTTAGGATAGCTGTTAAAGTGATAAGGTACCCTGCCAGTTATTGACCTAAAAATATAAAAATAACTGTCTGTTAAATATGAGTTACCTAGAATCATATGATACAGCAACCATTAACTGCTATTGTAAAAAAATACTTAGTACCTAGAACTGTCGTAATGGGAACGTCAACTTCTGCCAATGAAATTCTTATTCAATGAAGAACGGCTCCATTCCATTCGTAAAGTAATACATTCAAAAATAGCATATCAGTCATCCCTTTCACAATACATACCTGGTTTGTGAGAAATAATATCCACAGCCTGTCTGTAATTTAAATGTCTACAAGCGAAAAATAGTTTATCAAGAAACTTATAAGAAATAGGAATGCCTTGCAGCGACACACGGTCGGCGATCAAATATCCATTCGAACTGTCCGCTTTCAGATGTGAGAAATATCTAATATTTAGGTGAGAAATATCTTCCCTGATGTTTATAAGCCTGGAAATGACTTTATTCTTTTACTATTTTCACGTGTACAGCAAACTTCGCTGATGAAAACGTCGCCAGCCGTGTACCGATACGGAATTATAGTCGTCGATTGTCAACAACTATAAAAACAAGTCGAGAGGATTAGCCTAGCTTCCGATGTAGCTGAGTAGAATCCATTCTTCTTTTAGTTTAATAGCGAGGTTAGGACCTCGTCATCCGGTCTGGTAACGGTCAGATGTAGTTCAGAACAACACTTTTCCGTCAGCCCGGCCGTCTTACGGCGAGGCCATGTCTGTGGACCGTACTGATCTGTTGGTGTGAGTTTTACGATGTACCCGCGGTGACGTTTGTATAAATGGACCTCAAAGGTCGTTACGTTACCTTTCATTTGGCATCCTTACGGGCATTCTTACACTATTGTTTCAGATGCATCGTAATCGGCTGATATTGGCTAACGAGACCGGCGATACCGATGCTGCAACGAAGCATCCCGGAGGATCGAGAGCTTCCGAAATATTGAACCGAAAGAAACAGAACGTCGCGATCATTCTCCAGCATTCCAGGAACGTGTCCAGGAAGAAATAAAAGAAGATCGCGGAGACACCGCAGATATGTATCAGTTTCGACCGTGAATGTACACATGACTATTGTACCATTTTTATATCTTTACATTTTTACATTTTTATTAAATTATTTCGTCATTAAAGTTATACTTCGAATACGCCCATCCCAATCCTACAAATACTCTGGCGGACAAAATGATAAGGAACCTCAATATTTCTGAGGATGAACACCTATTTGTTCATATACATGGAAAATGAATACACGTCACAATATGGTAGTATTTTTGACGTAATACATGAAGAAATGAAATAAATCGTTCGATTCATTTGTTATTTATGCAAAAAAGTGAAATTTTGTGTGGACGAAATGATAAGGCACTTTAAATATGAAACAAAAATGCTTTGACGTTGTTCTCGTTTTGACCGGTGGTTAAGCTGGAAAATGAGGCCAACTCCGGGATTTTACAGGCTCCTAGGCAGATCACCCGACATAATGCATGATATTCGGGAATTCGATTTATGACGCAGGAAAATTCGTTCGGGTAGAGTGCCAGGCGAGACCACCTGAGACGAATTCGATCAGCCTATCTGATTCGGACATCCGATCCCTTTTACCTGCGCTATCATGTACGCCATTATAATTGTACATGCATTCGATCACGTACGCCACAATGACAAAAGGTATAAAGAGTAATAAAACAGTCGTTCATTGGTAATCAAGCATAATAAATTTCTTACCTTACTTATTAACTCTGTATTATTACGCCACGGCTAATATACGTAAATTACTGAATAAAACCGCGCAAGTAACATGCAAATACGAGGCATAATTCGCTGATCACAGCACAATACACGTGTGCCAATAATTAGGCCAGTATCCTCCCCCACCCCTATATGTACTTCGTTTATGCTAAAGTAGCGACTACCATTTGGGACCAATTGTTTTTTTCCACCTTGTGCCATCCACGTAGACCGAGAATTTTTCTCATCAAGTATATACTTAAAACCATTTATTTGTTGATCGCGTCTGCGATTCTGTAATAAAGACTCGACGTGTTTACATGTATTTAATCGTTTATTTAGGTTCAACCATTCCGACTAACAGTCTCCCATTCTGGGATAGTTCCAACCCCGAACAGAAATGAATAACACATGGAAGGGATGAAGCTGGGTTATGTTAGAGGAGAAGGAAACACAAATTTTTTGAAAAGATGATTATTTATTGTATAATAAGGATGACGAAGAATTATGACAGAGGAAGAAAACTGTAACTTTGTTTTTAAAAATTTATTATTTAATTATTTATTTTTATTGGGATTATGGCTTGGATTATTTATTTACTGTACAAAGTTTTACTAAAACTTTTATTATAATTTTTATTTTAAAGAAGATATACGTACGTTATGCACGAACGACTGATCGCCCAATTTCAACTAACAGACCGCGACTGAATATCGTCCGCGTATATACCTTTTTGATGTGATCCTCTCCACCAATTAAAGACGGTCATTTATCGCGTTTTACATTGTATGCTACCGCTGGTGTGCTCTAACGACACCGGCGATAATGGGTGTGTATCGCGGTGTGTATTTATAAGTTACAGTTTATATTACCGCCTGTGCGCGCTTAAGAAACCGGCGCAATGAAATCTGATAATTTCGAACTTCAGTCCCAAGTAAAGTATAAATTAATTTTTGTCCGAGGCTACAGTTACTTTTTCAACAATTTTAGATTACAACTATTACTACTACTACTACTATTGGTTGTCCTTTTAATAAATATATGTACTATTAACTCTGAATACACTTGGTAATGATATAATGAGTAAAAGAAAAGTGATAATAATAGAGTACACCTAAATCGGCCATGAATTGGATTTTGATGAAATCGAATCGATTATGAATTGGGTACGAGGTGTGAAATCCAATCGAATAGAAAAATGGATCGTGTGCTACGAATTAGTTCGCGGTCAATTAGTATAACAACAATCCACCACCGTCCCTGATAGATCCGCATTTTTTAAAAATTTCTACGCAATACATCGTTCTTTTCTAGCACATGTCTATATATTTTGCATGTTTGTATTTTTTCAGAAGTAAACAAGCTGTAGGAACAAAAATGATGCGCAACGCAGGAGTCGACGAAATGAAGATTATGCAAGAAATGTTCGAAAAATCTCAAACCCATATTCATTGCCAGAAAGCATTTCATCATCGAGGCAGGGATGCAGAAGAAATCACGTGCACGATCCATCATCGCCGAAGGATTCAACATTGTGGACTTACGGTCCGTGGTCGAACAAGCTTAGTGATAGGATATTACTCACGAACGTTTGCGTGTTCCACCGGTTTAAGGAGCTCAGGATTAACAACAACAATGTGCGTCCCGACATTTCACCGGGACGTTCGAGCGACTCAAATGAGTTGCGAGCTAAGATATCTTGACGCAGTATTGGAACCTAATACTTTAGAAGAGACATTGTCAATTAAACAATATCAAGACCATACGATTCGTGGATTAAGAAATAGATTGGAAACAAGCGAGAAAAAACATTATGAATTAAGGGACGGTTAGTTTATAGGAAAATAGAAAAATTAATAATGATAAATTGTTATTTTACGTACCCGCGTGTTTAGAAAATAATATTATTAGGCTAATGACAATTATATAAATATATATAAATATATATAAATTAAATAATATATAAGTATATATAAATTATTAGGCTCATGACAATTTGGGGCATGTAGGTATTGACAAAGTCATCGATGACATAAGACAAATATACTGGTTTCCGGAAATGCGACAAAAGATTAAACAATATATTAACAATTGTTTGAAATGTATTGAATTTTAGCTAATTAGTGGTAGACAGGAGAGGTTTTTGCATAGTTTACCTAAAGGTGACCTACCATTTCAGACAATTCATGTGGATCATTACGGAGAAGTGTGGAAAAGGTTTTATATATGTTTTGGCAGTAGTGGATGGGTTTATACCAAATTCGTTAGACTGTTTGCTTGTAGATCGACAAGATCTGCAGAAGTGATTCGAAATTTGACAGAGTTTGAAATGAAGCATTGTGTCAGATTGTTCGAAAACTAAAACGATACCGCATTGTGAATAAGTTTAAGTTTGTGTGTGTTTGTATGCGTATTTGTTGCATTCCGTAAGACTTATTTTTATTATTTCTTATTTACGTTTTGTGTAATATGAATTGTATATTTTTTAAGATCTAACTCTTGGTGACCATGGATGGTCATTCTACAGTTCAGGATTGGCTGAACTGTAGAATGAATCGTGTTAGCTATGAGATGCGATCGATAAGAAGATTGTTTAATACATTACGATGTTTATTCGAGCCGAGCCTTTGTGAAATAAACAATTTAAAACTTCGACTCAGAATAATAAATTTGCCGATTCATTTCCTACAGTATCATGATACAAATGTCGAGCGACCAGATCTGGGATGAGATCCTGACTACAGGAATCCTTCCCAACTCCCCAATAGTTCAAGAAACCGAGCCAACAACAAAACTATATCAGTCACCTCCTACGAAAATGCCAAACGAGAATACGCCCCAACCAAGGACCAAGCCATAATACTGCATGCTGTATGTGGTATTACCATCAGGGACTATGCATTAGCCATAGGAAAGATAATAGGCCCCAGATCTATCAAATACATATCGAGAATTTCAAACGGTAGGGTATGCACATACCTAGATAACAAAGAAACTGTCAGCAACATAACAGCAAAATTCAAATCAATTACCACCAGCAACACAAATATTGAAATCCGTCCTATGATATCGCCGACCCAACGTATCGAGCTGTCAAATGTAGCATCGATCATCCCAAATTCAGTAATTGTGTGAAAATGCATTTAGAACCAATAACATCAAACTCTGCTCTAGAATAATAGTAACGTGTTTGCGCCAATCACAAAGCGTGTAAGGCGTATGATTATAGTTGGGAGTAGTGAAGAGAAAGGTACGACAATCATGGATTTGCCAGAAAGTAAAAAACACACCAATAGTTTGGAAGTATTCTGAACATCATGGAATTAAAGCGTCTATTTTAAATAATTTAAGCGAGAATCCAACAATGTTAGACCTATTTTTTATTACATTTGATAACAAGTTTCGGGAAATGCTGACCATGAAAACAAATCGCTTCGCACATCAGACAATTCACGACGAGCGAAAAGACGGCATGTGGACGACACTTGGTATCCTGTTATCTTACATGAAATAAAGGCCCATTATGCACTGTGAATTTTGATGGGTCAAGTGAAAAAAATCAAATATTTAACTGTATTGAACTAGAAGAGCTGTAGTAGAAACGCCAATATTTAGACAAACGTTGCCTTTTAAGAGATTTCGGCAAATTTCGAGATTTTTACATTTCTCTGATAATGAAACTGCTGATAGTAATGACCGACTTCGAAAGATAAAAGCTATCATCAACCTTTGGAATGAAAAATTTAAAGAAATTTACACACCCAATGAATATGTCAGTATAGACGAATCCTTAATGAAATATAAAGATCGTTTAGCGTACAAACAATTCAATCCATCCAAAAGAGCCTGATTTGTATTAAAAATTTACAAATTGTACGAGGCAAGTACCGGTTTCTGTCACGGATTTAAAATATATACTGGCCAGTACAAAATTGATCGAAATGATAGTGCGTTAGAGAACGTTGTGATAGAGCTGTCAAAATTTATAATAAACAAGGAATATACTTTGTCTCTGGATAACTGGTACTCTTCGCCAAATCTGTTTTTAAAAATTACACCAGAAAAAGGCAAACGTAATCGAGACAGTGCGCAAGAACAGGAAAAATATGCCAAACGCCAATCAAAAGCATATTTTGAAGAAAGGCGAATGTATATGAAGATGTTGCAATAATTTGATTGCTGTGAGGTGGAAGGACAAGCGCGACGTGTATATGATATCAATGAAACACGAAACTGCAGAGATGGTCGAGTAATCAAACAAAGAATTACAGAAAGTAATGAAGCCTAAATGTATCCTGGAATATAACAAGGTTATGGGTGCAGTTGATCATCAAGATCAGTTGTTTGCCTGTTTCCGAATCATGAAAAAAGTCATCGAAGGATACCGAAAACTTTTCTTTTGCATGTCAGATATGGCTCTGTTCAATACCTACATTATGCATAAAGCTATTCACAGTTGAAAAAGGGAGACTTATGTTGATTACGGTATAAATATAGCAGAAGCAATTTTACAAATTGTCGAATTACCGGACTACAAAATGCGTGGAAAATCTAGATCAGTTGAAACACCTCTTCGACTCCAAGCTCATACATAAACATAAAATTCGAAGCGAAACGAAGTGAGAATGCGTGAAAGGTAAAGTAGCTTCTGCCGGAATGTTTTAAGAAGTATCATACCGTGGAGGATTTTTAGAGTTGTACGTATTTTCTTATTAGATATTCATTCAAGGTAAACATTTTTTATGATTGATTTTTTTTTGTTTATAATATGCTATGTAACAACAAAAATGATTTCTGAGGGTGAAAAAATAATGTACGTAAAATTTCAAAGCGACTGGATAACGGTAACCCGTGTCGCATCGGGTTCAAAGATTTGAAATTTCTATTATGTACGTTAATTTTAATATAAATGTGTACCACTGTTTTAGAGGCGGTACTAAATATTTTTTATAATGAAAATGTAATCTTACATGTATATAATATTATCGTGACTTAATTTAAAATTATACGTTATAATAAAATTAATTGAAATATCTTATAAAATGTTACATACTGGTCAATATACGGCTTTTATTCAGATTGATTTGCTGGCATCTGGATGACGTCACCGATAATCTTCTAATACTTGTAAAATAAATTGTTTATTATATTCATTTTTCGTTATATATAATAAGCTATTACATTCCGTGATAAACTTCAAGCCTCGTCTTACACTGTCATTAACTAATTTTAAATTCTTTACTATATCTAAGGTTCTTTTATACGTTTCATCGCTTTTCGGAATGGAAGGATTATTATATAAAAATGCTCATTCCATTCAATCAGACACGAGAAAGCTTGAACATGATTAACTAGACATTATAAGTACGGTTATAGGAGAACGATGCACCCCGATACATGTCACACAATTTTTATTAGGCTCTCAGGAGGAAGGAAAAAGAAACGTAAATGAAGAAACGAAAGAACTTCAAGAAGAACCGCAAGATATGATTTTTCACAGTAACGAAATTGTGAACAGAAATTACGTATTCTAATCAAAAGAATAACATTTGAAACTGCACACGCTCCGACGAACTTTCCTCACTTTCTTTCATTTCTCAAGGCCCATACCCAATAATAACAATCACATTCACATTCTCCCTGTTTTTTATTATGTTGACTTATATGTCTAGTCATGTTTGGAATAATAGAAAATGTTACCTTTTATCTTTTGTAATAAACTTGTTCCGTTCCGTAGGACCTCCCGTAGACCGCTTTCGCGAAGGTTTATGGCGCGGACAAGCGAGGTTCATCTAAAGAGACGGAAACCTTTTTTCCATCTGCCGATCATCTGTGCAGTGTCTTCCGTCTTCTTAATGACCGCGAGGCGTCGTAAACCCGAAAGGCCCGGAAAACAACCCCGTCATAAAACTTAAGAATTTTAACGGGTCTTGGGAAAGTTTAGTCCCAACCGTCACTGGGATGATATCTCAGGCCCCAGGGGACCTCCCGACCACGCAACTACGCGACACCCGCCTCTCCTAGACAAGGCCCGTGTAGGACGATACGAGAGGGTGGTGACAAAACGTTTAGAGGTCACTGATTGGGAAATCGTAATATTCGAGAAAAACCAATCAGTGCATCCCGGCGTGGAGGTGAGGTTCCTTCAGGAATCTCAAGTGGGGGTAACCTGCATAAAACAACGCGACCAGTCGGGGCGCGAACACTCACACGCGCGCTCTCTCTCTCTCTCTCTCGCTCTAGCTCTAGCTCTCGAGTACATTACAGTCGGTGATACGGGGTCGTGCATTCGGGCAGTCAGTGAATCGGACACTCTCTCGAGTTCACACGGAGTCGTTCGAATCGTTCGAGTCGTTCATCCGGAGTCAATCGGACAGAATCATTCGGGCACTTCGTCAATCTTCACGACCACGACGCGGCCGATCGGGCAGTAACCACCGACGGAACATTAAGTCTTGAGTGATTTAACGTGCAGCACCTGCCCAAAGGCTTATCCACACGGCCCCCATGGGCGCGGAATTGAGATACGCTCAATAAGCGCGCTCCCGCATGCCAAGCCATGCAGGAGCTACCAGTTACTACGAGGACGCGGACTCTCGTCAGCAGACAACTGGTGGTGCCGAGCCCTTTCTATGCTCTACCGGCTCAGCAGGTCGGTTCCCGAGCTGAATACCGCAGCTCACCCGTCGAGGCCCCCAACAACTTAAGGGTGGGACAGAACGAGGAAGGAGGGAAGAGGTAAGGAGAGGAAGGGAAGGAACCTCTGGCCAACTTTAGCCGTTTACCACTGCCCCCTCGATGGACCTACCCACTGCCGGCCCGAGGTATCCCGGGCCAGATGGCCGGGACCTCGTGGGCACGCCGACACCCGAGGTACCAGTATTTAGAAGGCCGACTGGTAGGACCTGTCGTAGCAAAGCTACTACCATGTTTGGAGACACCGCATCTCCAGCACTGGTCGGCTAGCGCTTCGGGATCGTGTAGTCGCTACTCTACAACGCCTAGCACTTAGGAATCAGCAGAATAGGACCCGGCAAGCCGTATCCTACCCGCCTTTCTGCCTGTGTTCAGCGCCCTGCGCCACACCGACGGAACAGTGGGAGATTGCAATTCGGCTCAGTATCAACCGTAACATTGATACCTCGAGCCAGATCACGAGGCATTCCGTAGAATCCTCATCCGCGGCATAAATTCGCTAACGAGCGAACGCAATCGCGGGTCGAAAAAGCTCGACTCGCTTCGCATACACATTTTGGTCCTTCGAGCCGGATCCGCGACACATTCTGGTCCCTCGAGCCGAATAAGTGCGAAACAAACTGGTTTAATTGATTCGGTTAATCTCCCGACCACAAGTCTGGAAATATGTAGTCCTATGCTTTTCTGGCCAGTACTCAGTCGATACACTTGACTAAACCAATTTCGCACCAACCGATGATTTTCGAAAAAGAATTTCATAATTTTGGTATTCTAAATAATGTTGTATACATAATAAATCTCACAGGTGTATTTTAAAAATTGGTGAAAAAAATTTCTTTAATGATATTACAATAATTTAAATCTCTGTAGTTTCGGGAAAATACTCTATATACTATATTGTAGTACTATTGGAAATGGGTAGATAAATAAAAGTAAAACGCAGTGAATTAAACTTATCCCTTTTAGTTTATTAATTTGATGTACGAGGAAGGACCGTCTTTACTCTCCTGATTGCTCCAGGAGACTGAAGACTATTCACAAAGACGAAACCAAAAACTTCACCTAAAGACAAAGAGCACTCTGTTCTATATACATATGAAATCATTGTTTATCTAATGGTACTCTGGCGAGATTCTCGGCGTCGATTCGTTTTTGTAACTTATATGCTAGAAGGAAAAACTTCTGAGTATTCAAAAGAGAGAAAATAATCCAATACGCCTCCTCAAAAATTAATCGACTCTGCTTTCAATGAATGTGTATTAACTGTGTAAAATCTAAATTTAACATTAATTATCAGTAATATATTTATAGTTCATCTTATCAACTAAATTTTTCGACTGACCTTCCTCGCACTGACTCTACTTCTGAGGCAAATACAAATGGTCCAACATTTGTTGCAATGAATTGGGAAAACCCAGAAAACCCAATCAGACCATATCAAGTACATACAGTATTATTTTTTTTTCTTTTTTTTTTTTTTTTTTTTTTTAGAAATATATATATATATATATCAATGGAGTCACTCCAGGCCCAATCCGACTCTGAACTCTCAGTATATCTGCAATTTGATTTTCTGTGGGAATGAAATTCAATATTATTACTTTTTCTTCAATTTGTTCTCGTGAAAAATGATACTTAATATCTATATGTTTCGATCGCTTATGACTTGTAGGATTATTCGCAATGCACATACAACCAGTATTATCCTCGTAAATCACAATTGGATCCGATATAATTATATTAATACTTGTTGCTAATGACTTTAACCAAAGTGCTTCTTTTACACCCTCATACAGAGCCATATATTCGGCTGCTGCTGTGGAACTAGCTACCGATGATTGTTTCTTTGTGTTCCAACAGATCGTACATTTTTCATACAACTTAAATACATAACCTGTAGTACTTCTTCGATTTGTACCACTACCACCTCCCCAATCGGAGTCAACGTATCCACTCAAAAAGTCTTTATAATCATTTTTAACATATGTCTATTTAATATCAGATGACCCTTTCAGATACCGAAGTATCATTTTCAAATTTTCCCAAAGTTCTTTGTTATTTTTGTTTGCATAACGACTCAAAATATTTACCGCTGCACTTAAATCCGGTCTAGTGCATAACATGATATACATTAAACATCCTATTAAACTTCTACAAGGTGCATCACATTTTTCATCAGAATTTAAAAGTTCATAGTTTAATTTAATTGGAAGTGGTGCACTGATTTGCTTACAATCACTCATATTAAACTTATCAAGTACAGTCTTTATGTATGCGCTTTGATCTAATGTCAATTTTCCATTATTTCTAGTAACTCTAATTGCTAAGAATAATCTAATTTCATCTAAATCTGTCATTCGAAATTTGTTCATCAAATAATCTTTAAAACTACGCATTATTTGAATATCTGCAGTTGCAACTACAAGATCATCGACATATAAAACTACATAAAAATTTTTCCAAATACTTCCTCTATCTAAAATATAAATACAACGATCGCCTGCAGAATTTTTAAATCCTAAGTCTAATAAAGTCTTTTCAAATGTCTCAAACCAACGTCTAGCCGCCTGTTTCAAACCGTATAGGGTTTTGTTTAATTTGCAAACCTGATTACCATTACTATTTACACCCTCTGGGACCCTCATGTAAATTTCTTCTTTTAGTGTACCATTTAGGAATGCCGTTTTGACATCCATATGGTGAATTAATAAATCATGTTGATTTGCAAAAGCTACAATAAATCGAAAACTTGAAATTCTAGCAACAGGCGCAAATGTTTCATCGTAATCAACCATATACTGTTGACTGAAACCTCGAGCAACTAGACGTGCTTTATATTTTTGTGGATTTCCAAATTCATTGGTTTTAGTCGTGAATACCCATTTACAGTCAACAATATTTTTATCTTTTGGCATTGGTACTAGTGTCCACGTGTTATTTGTAATTAAAGAATTTAGTTCGTCTTGAATCGCTTGCTCCCATTGAGCTCTGTCATCACGAGTTTTTATTTCTTCAAACGAAGTGGGTATTTTATAAACAACTGACTGAGCGCACATGAGTTCGTAATACGATGTAGGACTGCGTTGTTTTATTCTCTCACTTCTTCTAATTTTCTTATCCTTTTTAACTGTATTTTCTCGACTTCGACCATTTCCATCTGCTTTATCTACAGATTTACTACCGCTAATACCATCTGATTTAATTTTTAAAACCTCAGTTAATTCATCATCATCAGATTGCAAATCATTTAAACTATTTCGTTTATCATTGCCAAATTTCTTTAACCTATCTGATTTACCATTATCAGATTTCAAATCATTTAAACCATCTGGTTTATCATTACCAGATTTCCTCATCTTAAATTCAGCTGATTCTAATACTGTATCTTTGTTTATAGAGGTTCCTTTTTCATTACCCTCTTTCAAAACTGGTCGAGATTTTAAATAATTTATTTCGTCAACTATGACATCTCTTACTGTCATAAATTTTTCATTTTCAACATCCCAAACTTTATATCCGTTGGGTTCAAATCCAACTAAAATCGCTTTCGAGGATTTTTCATCAAATTTACGCTTTCTAGTCTTATTATGTACGTACACTGTCGATCCGAACATTTTTAAATATTTTAATTTAGGCTTTTTACTATGCCACATCTCAAATGGAGTCTTATCAATTTTCAAAGCCTTTGTTGGAGTCAAATTAATTAAATACGTAGCAGTTAATACAGCTTCTCCCCAAAATTCTTTTTCTAAACCTGCACAGTTTACCATCGCACGCGCCCTTTCTGTTATTGTTCTATTCATTCGCTCTGCAACGCCATTTAACTGAGGAGTGTATGGTACAGTCAAGTGATAACTGATACCTCTCTTAACGCAATATTCTTTCATCTCTTTTGATAAATATTCTCTACCGTTATCACAATATAAATTTACGATTTTTAAATTAAAATGAGCTTCACTCTTTGCGACATAGTCTTTGAAAACACCGAAAACTTCAGATTTATGTGTAATTAAATAAGTTACTGTATAATGCGTAAATTCATCTATAAATGATACATAATAATTTTTATTGTTAATTGTCGTGGGAGTGATTGGACCGCATACGTCTGTGTGAACTATGAACAAGGGCTTTGTTACATGAATTTTGTTCTTTGATTTTTCAAATGGTAACCGTGCTTGTTTACCGTTTATACAAGCCTCACATAAATCGTCGCTTGGTATTACTTTTTCGAGATGACTCATATCTTTAACCATGTGTTTATTTTTCAACTCTAAGAATTTTGTTTTACTCATATGACCTAATCGCTTATGCCACAAATCATAATTATTTCGATTACTATTATATACTTGAGAGTTACTAACATTGACACCTTTTGCTAATTCAAATTCAATTACAGTGAAATTATTTGTGGATTTACCCTTCATTAGAATTTTACCATCTTTACTTATCTGTGCTCCTTTTGCGTCGAAGGTGATAGTCATTCCTGCCTTCTGCATTTTTGTCACTGAGAGTAAATTGCATGGTATATCTGGACAGTACAGGACATCTTTGAGTACAATTGGAAAACCCGTATCGCTCGTCAAGTGGATGGTCCCGCTCTTGGTTGCGGTGTTGTAAACTCCATTCTTAGCTACCATAATTTTTATTGGTGGATATAAGTCAATTACACTTGTGAATACATTGTCTCGATTAATCACATGATCAGAGGCTCCAGAATCCAAAAGAAACATTAATTTATCACTTTCATAGTTCTGATATTCTCCAGTCATAAAGGCGAAACCTGATCTGTTGACATCGCGTTGCGTTTGTACCGCCTGGGCTGTGTGAGGCCCTTTGTTCTTCTCTCCCTCGTATCTTTGATTTCTTTTGAAATGGTAACAGTCCAACTTTTTATGACCATTTCGTCCACAATGATAACATTTTCCATGAGACGAATTTCTGAAATTTCTGTGTGGATGAAAGCCGGTACGAAAATGTGAACCTCTGCCTCTTCGATTTCCACCTCTGTAATTTCCACCTCTGCCTCGGTAACTTCGCGAATAATTTCTGTTATTTTCTCGAGGAGATTCTGTTTCAATATGCAACACTTTCGCACTTGTATTTTCATTGGCATTCTGCACTTTTGTTTCATGATCTAAAAGTCTTGTCTTCACAAAATCCAAAGTAATTTCATCTTCGGTCATTGTCTCAATCACTGTTGCCACAGTTTCATACATTTTAGGAAGACTGCCGAGCAAATACGAAATCTTTTGACTTTCTGATACTGACACACCAACCTCTGCGAGCTCAGTTATCAATTCATAAAAATTTTCAAAATGTTCTTTCAATTTTGCATCACTTTTCATTTTCAATCTGCTCAATCGATTACGAATCGACACTTCAGTGGCAGCACTTTTTCTCTCATAAATGTCATCGAAACTTTCCAAAATTGTCTTAGCAGTACTACCAGGTGTATCATACCTTAGATAAGTGTCAGATAAATACTCCACTACAACACATTTGGCAATTCGCTCAGCTCTTGTCCACTTACTGGTCACTGGCACCGGAGGTAGTTCGTCAATCACTTTTAGCAAATTTAGTTCGTTCAATAAATTCCTGATTCGATATTTCCATGCATTGTACTTGGTACCACTGAACGGTTGGATATTTCTTCTGTCTTTAGATTTATCCATTGTCACTTAGTCTCAACACCTTTTAGCTTAACACTAAACAAAAAATCACTTTTGCAATAACTAAATTGTTAATGAAATACACAGTTAATACACAATGTGATCTGGGCCCATAACCTATTGGAAATGGGTAGATAAATAAAAGTAAAACGCAGTGAATTAAACTTATCCCTTTTAGTTTATTAATTTGATGTACGAGGAAGGACCGTCTTTACTCTCCTGATTGCTCCAGGAGACTGAAGACTATTCACAAAGACGAAACCAAAAACGTCACCTAAAGACAAAGAGCACTCTGTTCTATACACATATGAAATCATTGTTTATCTAATGGTACTCTGGCGAGACTCTCGGCGTCGATTCGTTTTTGTAACTTATATGCTAGAAGGAAAAACTTCTGAGTATTCAAAAGAGAGAAAATAATCCAATAAGTACCATATAGTGTTTGTTTGAATTAGTTTTATTTATTTTGATCTTATTTTTATTAATAAATATTTAGCGTTATTTATAAAACTTACATTTGTAGGATAGTAATGCATAAATGCTAACTGAAAACGTGATCATTTTTTTATATCATTATACTCGAGGTAGGAAAGTTAATTCTTCATTCTATCAATTCAAATGAATTCTGCAGTATTTATGGAGTATATTTTGATTCCAATAGATCATTTTGGACATATGTCGCACAATGTGGTCATCGAGACGAGCTTTTCTATTTCTTCCATCGAATGTGTCGACCCGATGTCGCGTTCAGTGATGGTTCGTGAAATAAATTATTCGTAATGAGACTTAATTCTGTTTGTACTATACACAGTATTGTACTATAAGGAAATTATACATATATCTGTTTGAACCGTTCAAACGAACACGGTAACTCCTACTAACGTATAGTTTAAAGCTAACGAGAAGACTTTTGCGACCAACGTGTCCGCACTGTGTATAGTCGCCTTCTCGTCAAGTCGGAATAATGCATGTAGCGGCTTGAGTACGAATCATGCATAATTAAAGTGTGGATAGTAAAGTATTATTATACTACTTTCATGCTTACTATAGCGAAGACAACCTGCAAAATTGACATCACTTTTTTCATCACTTTTTTAAATCGTGGGTTTAAACATCAATGTAGAGTATTATCAGAATCTGAATCATAATATTTTATGTGAAATATTATATAATAGAATCAACCATCTACATCTCACAGTTGTATGTATTTACGTAACCGGAGGATGAAGTTTTGGAAATATGTAGTACCCGGGAAGGCTCATAAAGTGCAGAAATAAGTTAAATGTTCGACAATTTCCAAAATTACTAGTTTGTTATTCTTCTCAAATTTCCAAATATGTTGCAAATGTATCTTTTCGTTGGGAAGGATGAATTGGAGGAAGGATTGGAAGGATGAATTGGATAGTGGACTGTATGGTAAAAAACGCTGGTGTAATAACGCTAAATATGTTTTAACCAATAAGATTCGTACAGAGGAGGTTATGATGAAATGTGATGATGTGTCGTGAAGGTCATGAATGATACGATTAAGCGATCAATTTATGGCTACAAAGCTGTATCGAAATTTGCAAGCGCAATCGGTTGTAGCGAAGCTAGGCTGCAAGCGCAAAAGTATTACAAGCGTAACGTGAATCGCGTGCACAATAGCAGAGAAGAATTACAAGCGTAACTATATGTATCTACGTAACAGTAGCTGCTAACTCATGACAAATGAAAACTAACCACGGTCGCGGTGTGAGGGCCTATTTATTTCGTTGTGAATATTGAAAACTAAGCAGAACTGAATGTTCGTTACAGTGTACGATGGCAATGCCCTAACGAACAACGTTGCATGGGAAACGACGGAAAATAAATAATGGTCGCGCTAGAATTCTTATGCATCGATCCAAGTGATACCAGTAAAGAGGAGGTAATCGACTGGCGATTTAAAATTGATCGATTTGATTTTAGACACACGAGACTATTTTCTTCAGCGTACTGGATCTGTATTGGAAAATTTATAGTTGGGTCGGGTTGTTGCTTGACAAATTTCCAATATTCGGAATCAGCAACGGAATCGCCAACATCTAATTTCACCACAAATGAAGAGTTGCATTAAATGGAACATTCAGATTGAGAATACTCCATTTTTTATTACTGCAGAGCTATGCATTCTTGGTAGTTTGCAGAACATTTCTTGTACTCTACGCGCCCGAAATAACTAAATGTTTTTTTGAAATGGTTATAATATGGAGGAAGAAAAGCAGTGTAACAATAGTCGTTGGTTTCATTAGTCGAAGACAACTATGGCTGGATACGACAACGATACTTACCTAAGTATTAATTACAGGCAAATATAGCCATTTTCAAAGAATGATAAGTTAACTTCACAACTATCGACTTCAATTTCCAAAGTATTTCAGAATAATTGCTGATTAATTCAGGGTTACAAAATTTCAAATAGTGTACATAACTAGAAAAGTAACGCGCAGTGGATACATTCTTGGTATACTGGCAACAAATATTAATCACATAATGAAAAATAGCAAGAATGCACGATTCCTAGTAAATATTGAAGTGGAAATACAGAAAGCAGGAATTTGCTTGCTTGATGATTTACAATTTTTGCCGTCAACAAAAACCGATTGGGTCAACATGGAAGTTGAGTGATGCAGTTTTCATGTCAAGATTCACGTCAGTGTTCAGCAGATATCCAGATGACTATTGCGGAAGTAACCAACAAGAAAAGTAAGACTACATTGATCTGAATTTCGACGTACTTTTGAAGCAAGGCTTTGAGAATTGCTTTTGGATCTTCCATACCAAACTTTCCTGAATTTGGTTAACAGTCTGAAATATTTACTTCTCGGGGTGAACAGGACCGGAAGTGTTTCTGCGAAGCCGTGTATATTATCTATGAATCAAATTGTGCAGTAATGGTACCAAGAGTCATTGAAATCTGGATCGGTAATTTTTATTTACTCGTCATTATATGCTGTTGCCTTCCATTAATTAAAAACTTGCATCCATATTTGGATAACAAGCAATACAGCTTCAGAGGATTGATTTCTACATTGAAATCCTACTGCCACTAGAGATATTGCTTTCTTGAGTTCGTTGATCAATTTACTGGCTGCTACCTATTCTGACACGATTAAATCAAATACTCTAGATTTATAAAAATCCATGTTTAAAATGATCAAGTTGGAACATTCATTCGATGAAATTGATAATGCAGATTGTCTAGTTGTAGCAACTTTTGCGAGGACAAAACCTTGTTGTTGTCTATTAAGTAAGCTGCAAAGTTAAAAAGTAGGTGCTTCGAATCTTTTCGAGCAAACTCAAGCATTTATAGCATTGCAGAGTTAATGCAATTAATAAACTTCTTTCTGAGGTTTTTCATAGTAGCGTTATTGGTTTAAATAAGTCTATGATTTATATTGGACAGTATTTATCGCAGTTCTTCTTGTGAAATGGAATCGCATTCTATATAATGTGCTTGAGTACGAACGCTGTGTATTTCGAACCTACACTGATTGTGATACACTGCATTGGTTTAGGTTGAAGTACAGAAAAGACTCGGTCAGGAAAGAAATTTTTCATTCTTATTGGAGGTTTTGTAAACGTTTTTAAAAAAGACAGAAATGGTAAATGTTTATATTGTTTATATAACAGTGCAATACATTCCTCGCAATATTTTGGGTCGTAACATTCCAATTTCAAAAAATCCTTCTCGGTAACATTGTTTTTATGTGAAATGAAGTCATTTGCATAATTTGGGCTTGATCGAGTTTCGGAGATGCGTTCGAGACTAGTTTCGGAATGACAATATCTTTTTCAGTAAACTTGACAATTTCGAATTTGACGAACGTCATCAATTATTAAAAACATATTTTATTTGGGACAGTAATTTAAATTGTTAGAATATTCAAAAATCTTATTTCTCTATAATCAGAAATAAATTATTTTTGATGATATAATTAAATAAGTCAATGCGGGTGAACTCCTGGGGCGAATTTTACTTCTGTATTCTATCGTATTCTGGAGAGGCTATTTTTATCGCTGCTATACAGGGTTTCTCAAAATAATGTTACTTGAATTGACCTCAGGAACCCTCCATTTCCGCAAGTAACATAATTTTGGTACACCCTCTATATGGTGTCAGAATGTTCACTTTACTGTACACTAGAGGTAAGCAGGGATCTGAGATTTCAGGTTAGAGTCGGGTCGAAAATTTTCTTTGAGTTTGGGTCAGAACCCGAAACTTTGGGTCCCGAAATGTTCAGAAATATAGTGTATATTACATATTACATGTTACTTGTGAACTCGCCACGAAATCTATATAGCGGGGCAGTGTCATTTGGGAGCCGATTTTGCAAGTAGCACCTTGCTTCTAGGCTCCTGGTGAAACACTGACGAGTGGTTTTTTTTTGTTTATGCTGTGATGTTGGATCCGTTGCTGCCTGTAATCCAGACTTATCAAGTGAATTACGTGATTGTGGTTACCTGCAGGATGTAAAAAATTCATTTTAATGAGTGACTGAAGGAGAAAAATTTGCAAAAAAACTCGGGCTTGAGAGGATGCCGTTTAATAATATGGTAAATAATATGATTATATTGTTACGGTGACTTGTCCAAATCAAGTCGCTGTAATGTGAAACTGCCCTGTTGTGAACAACTCCTTAAAAAATAATAGAAGATAGGGGTTGCCACGGAAGAGTGTTACCAACGGACAATCGGAGAGTCTATATTCTTTATTGTAAATATATAAAATGCCGCGACGCGAGAGAAACGGAGTGATTCGCAACAATATGATAAGTAGAGGATAGGTGTGGAGAGGAAAGGAAGGTAGGGTGAGTCAGCGATGAGGAAGTGCGGGTGTTGGATTGAGTGAGTAGTGGTGTATTACCATTTATTGTTTTGGGTGTGATGGGGTCAAGTCAAGTTGAATTAAGATTGTACGTGGAAAAGTGCTGAGAGTTGGAGTTAACTATTTGTTAAGGCTCGAGAATTAGTAGGTTTCAAGATTATTGGAGTTGGGAGGAAGGGAGGGAAAGAGGAGTTCGTTGTTATGATTGTTGTACTTTGTTGAGCTTGTAGCTCCTGTAGTGGTTGTTGCTCTAGATGACGTGGAGAACTTCAACGTTGAGTGTTCTGTTGAGAAGAGGGAGTGTACAAGATCTGTGTGTATGGGCTATAATTGCCGCAGTTTGTTGGTTAAAGTTGCTTGAGATGCGTCAGGGACGGGGGTAAATGAAATGTAATTATTGGACGTGCGAATTGTAAAAAGAGATAATAGGAGTGCAATGCATGCAACCGCGCAGGAACATTTGCTATGTTACGAGCCGAGGGCCAGGCAGCTTTGCGTGGTCAGAGGTTCGATGCGATTGGGATTTTTCATAAGGGAGATTGCGTGGATGCTTCTTTCAGCACGGATGGCTACCTAGTAATCAGGATAGGATTTGGATAAATTGGATAGGATGAATAGAATAGATGATAGAATAGAATAGAATAGAATAGGATGCCTCGTAACTTTTGCAAGAAAAATTGAAGATACACCTCGAGTAGTTGTTTATTGGTTAAATATTTCTATATTATTAAATAATTAATAATATATCATAAGTTAATTAAATTTAAGAATAATGTTAAGATGTAAAGATTTATAAATTTAGATTACTTCTTTTGAAGTAGAATTGTTAATTAATCTATGAATATATAAAGATATTTATTAAATATTAATTATTTGTTTAATGGTTCCATTTCAATATATCTATGAGGACAGATGATATTTCTAAATTTATAGTTGATCTATTAAAAATATATATTAATAAATTTAATAATCCTGTGATTTTTATATTTTATAAATTAATAATATATATTATATAATTCTCTAATTATAGTTAATTAATAAAATATTTGAATAAAATATAGATAATAATATGTATTATAATAAAACGTAAATATATATTTAAATATGTATTTATTATACAGGGTGTCCCAAAAATGTCTCGTAATACGGAAATGTGGGGTAGCTGAGATCATTCTAAGTAACTTTTTCCTTCGCGAAAATGCAATCTGCAGCTTTGTTTACGAGTTATTAACGAAAAACACTAACCAATGGGAGGTGACGGCGCGAAGTTCGAGAGCCCGCAGCACGAGACTTTGACAGAAGGTCCGGACGGACTCGAGCCGCGTTCGAAGTACTGAACAAGTCACGAAGCGTGAACTTTCCGGATCTTTTTTTACTATGTAAAAGTGATATTTTTAAACAAAGAGCTGTTCACCTTTATTTTAGAACGTCTGAATAATATTTACTAATTTTTCGGACCCGAAATAATATGTAGTTTAACCGTGAGAGCCGTTTTAATTTTCTAGTGTGCATGACACCTCATGTGTACCATATGGAATTTGTATGCAAGGTGTACAGTGAAGATTAACAAAGTTCGTAAATGATATTTTAATTTAAATAATTCCGTGTCCGAACAGAATTCAACGAATGATTTGCAAAGCTGATTTAATAATAAATAATCGCATTAAGAGACGTAAAGGATTTGTTTAGTAGATCGATTTATTATCGATTTATTATTGATTATCGTGAGAATGTATCGATGTCCTCTATTGTCTCTAGCATATCGTTGAACCTCGACGATGTCGGCTTGTCAGAGATTGTTACGTAAAACAATACCGAGAAGTATAAAAAAAGAAGGAGTTGAGCCGTTGCCCAACTCTCTAACTCTTTAATACAAATAATACAAGTTTTATACGATTTACAATAGTTTATACCGAGTACAATAGTTCCGTAGCTGGTGGAGGATTCGTCAAGGCTGAGGTTTGGGGCGTTGGAGACTGGTATTTATATCGGTCTTTGTCAGGGGTTGATGCTTCCAGAACATTCGGCGACGGGGCCATGTGCAGGATCTTGAGTGGGTTATCTTCCGGATGACGTAGTGTCTGTGTGTAACATGAGAATGTATTGAGGCCCTTACAAGATCGTCGAGTCCTCGCACGATCACTCGCCTGCGCGGGAAGAAACGCCTCGCCAGAGCATGCAGTTCGTTCACCAACTTTACTTTCTCATCGCTCATGATTACCACTGACACCTCTCTCTCTCTCTCTCTCTCTTGCTTTATCGGGTTCGCGGTCGCTTCAAAACGAAAGATGAACGAATTCTTCGTTTAACCTTATGCTACCGAGGTTTCTTCGGTTGCTGACGCTGCCACTCCCGCAACATTTTTCTCATTTCTCGGTTCAATCATTATCTTCTTCATCTATGTTTCGAGCAGCTCTTGTTGTTGTTGTTGTTTAATCTGATGTATTTGTTGACAAACGTGGTCGAGTCTCAACTCAATATTTGTAAATCTATCGTTCCAATTTTCGTCCACAGATATCGTTTGATTGGTTTCGCAGCAATTCCAACGAATGCTCGTTCTATCGAACCACCTGTTAAATTTATCAACAGACATTTCATTCATTACTGCAGTAACGAGTATCGAACGATTTAATTTATAATCAATCCGACTTCTTCGAAGTTCTTCGATTGCGGATATTATTTCGTTGTCGTGACCAGTGGGCCCGGCATTTTTCGATGCCATCAGCAATATCAAACGATACCCCAGCTCGTTCGGATCGTCCCAATGCACGTAATCGATTGGATTGTTGGTTACGCGCATCATCGTTGGAATTTGTTTACCCTTTCCGCGCAACGTCGAAAACATCGGTCCTGTGATAGTTTTGTACTTGTAACCCTTATTCCCCATTATTTGGTTACCTCGCTGATGCGCGCGCGTAGCGATGAGAATGTTTCTGTAAATATCCTTATCGACCTAGATGTACAGGTTCTCGTCGGGTATTCTTTTGAATATCAATTCGTAGAGACCTGATAACGATATCGTCGTTGCTTTCAACATCAAACGTGGTGTTTCCAAGTATCAGTTTGTCATTATAAAAATACACTCCGTACACGTTGTCCAAATTTTTCGGTGGTCCGCTAAAGGAATTGCGCAAGTATTTGCTGGCTAAAGGTCCAAGATTGTTGAACAAATGTTCGTATTCATCGCGGTGCATTTCAGGACTTTTCAAAATGTTTCGCACCGATGATTCCAACGATGGTGTGGCCGTTGGAGATGATTCGAAAGCTTTCTCCTGTTGCTCCGAAAGTATCGTCGGTATCGGTTCGAGCGCCTTATTGCCACCCGCCTCGTTAAGGTCACTGTTGCCACTGTCGTCATCGTCATCGTCGTCGTCGTACAACACATACCCGATGTCATCGTTGGTAAGGACAGGGGAATATATTTTCTTTTTCTTCTTCAAATGCACCCTTGGCGTTAAAGCTGCTTCGTCATGCTTCCTCTTCTTCTTCTGGTTCCATTTTCTCTCTACTTTCTTCATAGAGAATAGCGACTGCGTTTACGGATCCAACGGCCGATCCGCGATCGGCATATTATCATTCGCTTCCATAGCTGTATTTTGAACCAGCTGTTTCAACGGCTCCTCGATCGGGCGTAAATTCGTCTCAATGTTCGACTCTGTATTCATTTTCCCAACCTTCAGAGCTAAACTTTTTTTACGTATGACGTCACTGGTCTTGGCTATTTCTTTGGCGATCGCGGTTCGCCGGTTTTCCTTAGACCGACGCATATCGGGCGGTACGATGCGACTTCAACGACTCTTGCAGTCCAAATGAGCCCCGATCACAGCACGACGAATTCGTTAAACCGCGCCTGTAACGATCACGATTCGCAGGGCTGTCTTTGTCGATTACAAGGAATCCGTACTTGTTTCGCCAACATCTCGTACAAAGTGCGTTGAACGTTTAGAACGATATATCTGTATTCATATAATTCGTGACATCTTGATTGAATAGAATCACTAGATTCGCATTGTCGCGAATCAAATGTTTGGGTATTCTCGCGTACGATTGCGACAAATAGAAACAATCGACGTGCGAATGTCTGCCTATCGCGAAATATTCTCTCATGACATCCTGTTCATCGCAAGCAACGTCGTCAAAGATAAATATTGAATTCGGCCGAACATCTGCCGGGAGAATCACGTCCGCGTTGTCCGAGTAGGCAAAATAACCTACATCCCCCACGGACGAGAGCAAGTTGCTCAAGTATTGATACTTTGGTTGACGCAGCGATTTCGAATACACGGACACGTTTGCGAATCGCAGCCAATTCGGACTCTCTAACAAACTAATCATAACGTTCGTTTTACCACATCTTCACGGGCCGCTTATCACGCACCGTATACTACTCGGTAGCAATGATCCGTGTTTCCGAATTATCACATCGTGATCGTCGAACGTGCGGCAGGTCGGAATCCGGACATTCAAGGACTGTCGTACGTAACTGTAGATATCAGTCTCCCCGTATTTCAATGATAGAGCGCATCTCCATGTAAACTGACGTACGTACATTTTTTCTTTTTTCATAATCAACAGAAAAATAAAACAAACCTTGGCATAACAGCTCCATATACCATTTACAGACTGGTAAAAACAGCTCTGTATACCGTTACACACGGGTAAAAACAGCTCTCTATACCGTTACAGACTGGTAAAAACAGCTCTGATAAGATTAGGTATGGGTCTGAAGAAGAAGAAGAAGAAGGAGGAGGACCGACGAACAGTCAAAGGAAAAAGAAAGAAGGTAGAAACAGTATCGAAAGAATTCTACCTATCACCAAACGAGGCGGTTTTCTACCGCTGTTATTACCCGCCTTGGGAGCTTTGGAAGCGTTGACAGATGGCGCTGCTGGGGTGATCAAAACAATAAACGATGTGAAAGCTGCGAAGAAACAATTGGAAGAAGCGCGACGACACAATCGCACTATGGAGGGCCGCGGAGTGTATCTCGCGCCGTACAAACGTGGAAAAGGAATGAAGAAGAAGAAGTCAAAAGAAAGGGAAAAAGATAACTCGACGACGGACGTGGAATTGAAAATCGTCTGTAAAAAATTACCGCATTTTCGCGGAGTTTTCATGCGCGATGAATTGCCGAAACAAATATGGGTAAACGAACGAGGAATAGTGAATCTGGATAGCGGTCATGGTTCAGGAACGTACTGGGTCGCGTATATAAAACACGATTCGCGAGTCAGTTACTTCGATAGTTTTGGAGATGTTCGACCACCGATCGAATTGATTCGTTATTTCCGACCATCACGTACAATCACAAGATTTATCAAAGTTACGACGCAAGCGTGTGCGGACAATTGTGTGTGAAATTTCTGCGAGGAACCCTGATATAGTTCGTCGCAAGGATGTCATACACGTTCACGTTATCGGGAAGAAGTAGCGTGTTAGCATCCAAGTACTTCCCGCCTATAGATATCAACAATGCCGATTACGAACTGGGTCTGCTCGATTTGCAACCTTATTACACGATACCAAACATCAGTTCAAATATCGGTATTGGGATTAAGGCTTGGATTATTTCTCAAATAAATATGATATTAATTCTTTTTCTTAAAAAGCTTTATTTTTACTTTTATTTGAGAGAAGGTATATGTACGAACTGACCGAGCGACCAAAATCAACTGAGCGACCGGCAACTGAAAATCGCCTGCTTATATACCTTTTTTGGTGTGGTCTTCTCCACCAATCAGAGACGGTCATTCATCGCGTCTTACATTGTATACGCGGTACTGGGATCACTAACGGTCAGAGCACGATGTGTTCTAACGACACCGGCGATGGTATATGGCGATATCTTTGATGTACAGTTTACATCACCGTCGGTGCGCGCTGACGGAACCGGCGGAAACGTAATCTGATATTTTCGAATCTCAGTCCTAAGTAAACTATAGATTAATTTTTGTCCGAGGCTAAAGTTTTTTTTCAACAATCGGAAACAATAAATTCTATTTCGGCGACGAGAGTGAGGAGATAATCATCTCCAGCCAAAGATAACAACGATGTAGAATATCCGCTGATCCTACGAGCGATCAACAACACTATGAAAAGCGAAATTAAAAGCGCATATAAGATAGATTTTACGAAACCCGACACCGTGGGTCCTATCCTAGGATTCTCTAGGAATCGCATTTTATCACCGAACACGTGGCATGTATCGCACACTTTCGTGAATATCATTAACACGAATATTATTCGAATAGAATGCAACGTAACCATCGGTTCGTACGATAACGGGAAACTGATTCACACGATACACGAATTCGCGCCCAACATGTCTCCGGGGTATAAAATATCGGAAACGCCGGCACGAGTCATTTACCTTCCGATCGTTACACGATCAATGGACGATTTAACGATTCGCATCGTGGATCAGACTGGACGTTTGATTGATTTTCGAAACGAAGAAATCACGGTACGGCTGCATGTTTGTCGAACCGTCTCATAACCTTGACATAGCTGTTATGTTAATTCATAATAATAATAATACGATATCGAATACGTCGAACATAAAAAATGATGCGCCGTTTCAAAATAACAACAACAATATGGAGAAGAAGAAGACGAGGAAACTAACCGAAACGTAGAATATCTGCGATCTTTGGGATTCATCGTTACCAAGTAATCGAACTCGCTTCACCGCCATGTCCAACGACATTTCGAACATCTCTGAGGCACCAATCTTCGACAATCGAATAATTACGATCGACCTGCACACCTACAATCCGTGCGCCAACACAACGTTTGGAAACAGCGATGAGATAAGAATACCCATTCCTATACGTGGAGGGAAGACTCAGCCTACCGGGAGGATCGACCAACGTCACGGTGGCTCTAGAGAACAATGCGGTAGCGTTTATTTTCGACGAGATACATTACGAACTGATCGGAGTGTAAATCGATCGGTCCAGAAATCCCGGTACAACGACGACCTTGAAGAATTACATCAGTCTGAACATTACGAAGAGCAACGCGCTGTCCAACGCGGGCTGGATATACAGAAACTCTCACCGCAACGCCTACGAAATTTCAACTTTTGCGTGCCTATGAACACATTGCTAGGCTTCTGCGAAGATTACAAACGCGTTGTAATAAATGCTCGGCACGGATTGATGATCGGCACGATTGATTTTTCGCGCGCGCCACGACGCTAACGCGTTACGAAGCTGGTCCGACAATGCGAAACCTGTCCTGGATTTGTATAAAATTCAATGGAGAATGCCGCACGTCGCTTTGGACGAACTACACAAGTTGTCGATGCTGCGTATTTTTGAGAGCGAAAGATCGATCAGCATGAGTTTCCGTTCGTGTTAACTGTACGAATATCCGATGCTGAAAACAACCATGAAGCACACGTTGGCGATGAAAACGACTCCGCAAATGAAAAAACCGCGGTACGTGATATTCGCGTTACCACCCGAAAGGAAAAACGATTTAAAGAGAAACTCTACCCAATTCGATTCCTTCTTATTATCCAATATTCGACTTTACCTGAACTCAGAAATGTATCCCTACAAGGCGAGGTGTTACTGAATACAATCGACTTTCTAATGTACGGACCGTTCGTCGTCATCAATTGCTCACGACAAAACAAAGCGCTCAAAAATGCAACCACCGACGTGCGAATCGAATTCGAATGTCAAAAGGATGTCCCGCTTTCGACGGTCGTATACTGCCTGATGATACACGACTTCATCGTTGAGTACAGCTCGTTGACGAACATTGTCAGAAAAATTATATAATCATGAAAATTTTATTGTAAAACTAACATGTATCGAAAATATATATATTTACTATCATAAAATATCTCTCTCTTTCTCATCCTTTATTCCGAACAACCGCCAACCCGAGTAGCTAATTAAGCAAAAAAGAAATAACTAAAATTGCTAACATCCTGCATTCTCCCGATAAAACTACACTAATACTGTAAGATTAAATTTGGTTGGGTGATAATGTCTACTTAAGAAAGACGAATGCGATACTTTTTTCTTAGAATTTATTCAATTGATGCGTATGCTTTTACACAGCAAATTTACAAATTAAAAAATATTTTAAACTTTGTATTATATTTTTTTTATTCATCGTTGACGCCACCACCCTCGTTGTCGTCATCGTTGATGGACAAAACAGACATTGCGTGCTAAACATACATTATAATCAAGCGTTTTTTAAAATAAATTTTTAATTTCATTAATTTTCAAACTCACAACTATTGCACACGCCTTTGTCTTCTCCTCCATCGTATGGTAAAAGATGCCACACTCGTCCACGCTTCTTGGCGGTATCGACGTCGTTCGAGGATCGAGGCCGACAGGCACGTTGCCGCAATCTTCGTCGAGGACGTACGGACAATTCCTGGAGCAAAAGCGATGCTCCAACATGGGTTTGTTCCCGGCTTCCCACCAATAGAATTCTATGCCGCACGCGAAGCATTCCACGAAATTATCCTCCCTCAGATAATAAAATCCGGCGATCGCGAGCTCCTCCGGTTTAATAAACGGGACCGGCCAATTTTCAAAGCTGCCAATTTTCTCTTTCTCTCTCTCTCTCTCTCTCTCTCTCTCTCTCTCTCTCTCTACAAAAAGGCGCGATAGAAATAAAAAATAATTGTAACTAAAAAAAAAGAAAAAAAATGTGTTACCTTTCGATTTCATTAGCCACATCCAAAGTACACGAACTTCGCTCAAACAACAATGATATTGAATCTTCTCTTTCGAAGTTCGCTTCCAGCAATGAAGCCTGCATGGTACGTCGTATTCTTGATTCATCGGTTCCGTGATCAATGAATTGAATTTCGGACAGCTGAGATATTACAAGTTGAAACTGCGAACTCCTATTTTATTTAAAATATCCTTTTCAATATGCCCCCCTTTGTACGCGACGACGGGATCCTTGTAGTCTCGAACGAAATTTTTTATAATAGTGCCAACGTCCTCTTGTTGATAATTCTTTTTCCCCTGGAAATTTTTAAATGGAATCCCGTGCACGAAATTCGAGACGTGCCATGCAGACTTCTGATCGCTTCTGGATAAATCCATGTAGCGAACGCGCAATTCGAATTCAAATAATTCATATTCAGCGGTATGAGCATTTACGATGGCTAATTCTTTACAATTAAATTTGTTGGCTACGAAGAAACCGTCGATATCGACAATAAAATCTATTGCGGACATCTTAAACGTCAACTTACTTTTTGCAAAATATATGTCTATAGCAACACGCACCTTTCCACTGTACGACAACGATTTAATTTGCTCCGCGTTATGCTTCATCTATTTATTAACATGCACATACGCGCACTTCACACTCCACAACGTCGTAAAAATGCAAGCGCCCCCTCTCTAATCTACCCCTCTCTCTCACTCTCTCTCTCTCTCTCTCTCTCTCTCTCTCTCCAAAACATATCCTACAATGTAAAAGTGCAAACGCGATAAAAAAACGCCACATAATTAAATTTAATAAGACGAGAAGACCGGAAGGTAAGCGACTCTCTTTCCCCACCATACCCTACGGCGCACGCCACGGCTGGACTCCACCACTTGCCCCGCGATTAGATTTATCGCTCAGGCAGCAGGGCTTAGAACATTACCTATATACCTACTGATATACTTTTTTATGTATAGGTTCCGCATATAAGTTTTTGACCATATAATTGCGAAGAATTACATGAAATAGCGTTACGTTGGTTAGAATCTCATGAATTTGGCCCTATTACTAAGGGAATAATGGAAAAATTTTTGGGAGATATAAAAAATAATAGGTCTAGTTATCAGGAAATTGTAGGAAATATTGATGAAGAAATCAAATTTGCCAGAAGTGTAGTTGGCAGAGAAGGAATATCTGCATTTTATCAATTTCTAAGTTTCTTAATTAAGGGAGAAGGGAAAATATGTCTGGAGGTACTAAAGAAGGAAAGAATAAATTTAGCTACTATGTCGAGTATTTTGCATGTGACAGGAGCTAATGCTGCAAAAGCCTTTGAAGACCTATATGACCTATGGTTTGATGAAGAAGGAAGTAAAACACAATGTTTAAAAACTCTGGAAAAAGAAGGAATAAATCTAACTACTATTTCCAGTATTTTGAATGTAGCAGGAGCTAATGCTGCAAAAGCTTTTAAAGGCTTATATGATCTTTGGTTTAATGAAGAAGGAGGTAAAACTCAATATTTAAAAACGTTAGAAAAGGAAGGGATACGTCCATCTAATATTTCCAGTATTTTTTTAAAAATTGATATGATCTTTGGTTTGATAAGGAAGGAAACAAAAGACTACATATAAAAACTTTAGAAAACGAGAAGATAAATCTGTCTAATATGTCCAGTATTTTGAATGGTGCAGGAGCTAACGCTGCAGAAGCTTTTAAAGATTTATATGACTCTTGGTTTGATGCAAGAGGAAATCAAACACAGCGTTTAAAACATTTTATTGAAGGGGTCGGAGATGAGGGAAGTAACTTTACGTTGCATAACTTGTCTAGCATATTAAGTAGAGCAGGAGGCAAGGCTAAAGGTGCTTTTCAAGAGTTGCACAGCGTTTGTTTTAATAGCAAAGGACAAAGAACAGAGCTTTTAGAGAACTTCTACAACGCAGGTTTTAGACCAAGTAACTTATCCTCGATACTATGTGGAACAGGAGCTCATGCTTCTTTTACTTTGAAACAACTGCATAATATTTCTTTTAATAAGAAAAGAAGAAAAACACAGCTTTTAAAGGATTTTTACAATGTGGGTTTTAGGCCGTGCGATTTATGTGGTATATTGAGTGCAGCAGCGAATAGTTTAAAAGAATTTCATGATTTTTGTTTTATAAACGAAACAAAAAAGTATTTGAATCGTTTCTTAATTGAGAAGAAAGGTTTTACACCAAAAAATTTATCTAAAATATTGCATGGAGCAGCAACTAAGATTTGTTCTGCTTTAAAAGATTTTCATGATATTTGTTTTGATGAGATTGGAAACAAAACACAACTTTTAAATGATTTCCATAAAGCAGGCTCTATGCTATGCAATTTATCTAACATATTATCCATGACAGGAGATAATGCTACTTCCATTTTAAGAAATTTCCATAAATCTTGTTTTAATAAAGAAAATTGTTTAAATCATTTCTTAGCTGAGAAAGAGCTTTTTATGCCAAAGGATTTGTCTAAGATTTTATATGGGGGAGGACTTGGTAATTGCCATACTTTTTAAAAGTTGCATGATCTTTGCTTTGATAAGGTAGGAAATAAAACAGATTATTTAAATAATCTTATAAAAAATATCTCGCCGAATGCGATACTTAATTTACTATATAAAAAAGTAAAAAAAATTAAAAAAGCTCCTTTGCTTTCTTAGTTGAGCAGAATATTGGTGTAGAAGATAAAATTACCAATCTAAGCCATTTATCTGATTAGCCTATCTAGTAGAAACGGGCCAAAGACAAGATTGGGATAGTTCACAACAAAATGATCCTAAGAGAAAAACCCGGAAGTGTACTAGTAATCAGAGTAAGAGCAAAGGAGGTTGTAAAAATAGCAACAAGCTCTCTGGGATCTTCTAGATAAAAGAGGAGTTAGTGTGACAGCTAGAGAAAATCTTGATAGCCCGAGAAATAGCAAGAACATAGAAGAAGTGGTACAAGTAACCAATGTAATTCCTTTTATAGTTCGAAAACGTGAAATTGAAGAAGCACAGTAAACATGCAGGCCGTAGCAATCTTTGCCAAAACAATTGGTTAAAGGAGCAGTTAATTTTATAATCCACGAGCTCGCTCTTATATACATAGAATGCTCGAAATATGGCGATAATTTTAGCCAAATTTGAAAATATTCCGATCATTTTATCATCCACTGTTTGAAAGGATCCATCATGTTAAAAACGGGAATTGCAATCACGTGATGTTAACTAAGCGATTTGATGATGCAAATGGAACAGGCTATTAACGATACCTACAAGGAAGGGCTTTCTCCCACAATAATATGTTAATTTTGTTATATAGAAGAGGATAATTTATTTTTGTTAATTTTTTAAAGATTAATCTTTTGAAGATTATTTGAGTTTGTTATTTTCTGTTACAGATTAATTTAATTGTGTTGTTTAGACCTCGAAATATCACCGAAATATTTGTTTATAATAATAGATTTTAATTGTTAATTCATCCACCGATAAGTTAAGATAGAGTTTGAATAAAGTTTATATATTGGGAAAAATAACGCTTTTTTTCCACCTTCACCGACGCGAACCCCAGTGTTACATTTTTCTAAACTGCAGAGGAACGACGCAACTAGCAAGCAATTCGTAAAATTGTAGATATGAAATTCGGTAGGGAGCGAACAGCTCGCTTTGCCAGTCCAGTTCTCTATAAGCGCATTTCCTCTCTGTCCGACTACCTTGCGCTCTATACGTGTATTTTCGATTGGTCTGGTTCCCTAGCGTCTAATACGCGCATCTAGAATCGGTTCGGTTACCTACGCTCGCGACACGTGTAATCTATATATATCCCAATAAGCATAAGACGTCTAATACACATCCATTTTTCGTCCATATTAAGTCTGAACGTCTTACGAGCTCAAATAGACTTCTTTAAGTCATCTTATTTCAGACGTTGAAACGACGCCCGAAACAAGATTATTTAAAGGCGTCTGTTTCGAAACATCTTTAAGACACTTGAAATATGTTTTTGTAGGTGTCGGTACATTTCTGACGTGTTGTGTTTACAAGGCCTAGATGAGAATGTGTTGTAGGGCAGCAGGAATAGCAAGATCCTGCAGAAAAGGCACATATTACAACAAACATTTGATTAATTAATCAAGTTTTTTGTTGTTATTACCCATATAAATATACTATTGCTAATGTTTAGTTGTTCATTTGTAAATTTGACCATTTGTTCATTTGTACTTTTGTTCATTTGTTCATTTGTTCATTTGTTCATTTGTTCATTTGTTCATTCGTTCATTTGTTCATTTTTTTATTTGTTCATTTGTTCGTTTGTTCATTCGTTCAATTGTTTATTCGCTCATTTGTTTATTTGTTCATTTCTTCATTTGTTCATACGTTCATTTGTTCACTTGTTCATTTGTACATTTGTCCGTTTGTTCATTTGTTCATTTGTTCAATTGTTCATTTGTTCATTAGTTCATTAGTTCATTTGTTCATTTGTTCAGTTGTTCATTTCTTCAATTCTTTATTTCTTCATTTTATTCAATTTGTTGCGCACGGCACAGAATTAAACCGCCGGAAGTCGTGAGGAGACGGCAGGATTTATTGATTCGGACTCCACAGTACTTCGGTTTACAATCTTTGGAGCACGGCGCCGTTCGACGTATAAGATTTGAAGCATGGCTTCGTATGAACTATAAAATTGAAGCACGGCTTCGTATGAACTATAAAATTGAAGCACGGCTTCGTATGGGCGCAAGGGGCGCTAAATAAAACTTGACTGTTAACGACAACGATATCTTGGAGAATCCCCCGTTATCAAATTTGCGGCAGTATATATAGACCTCTGGCCGATGTTCAAGGAGAAGCATCGTCAGGCGTCGAAGGCCGGTCATTGCCTCCTAAGGCAAAAACACCGCGTATACATTTAGGCCGAGGCGAACGTTTGACGGTCGGGCCAACACACGTCGATCGTGTTATTGTCTTGCCGCCTCGCCGTTTATTCGACAAAAACGGCGAGACGGCATACATCGAAAGTCGAACGTGCGTTGACCCGCAGTCCGCGATTCGGCCGGAACACAATTGTTAATTTGTTTATATGTTCATTTCTTCA
Organism: Megalopta genalis; assembly: GCF_051020955.1. Taxonomy (NCBI): domain Eukaryota; kingdom Metazoa; phylum Arthropoda; class Insecta; order Hymenoptera; family Halictidae; genus Megalopta; species Megalopta genalis. The sequence continues at coordinate 765,181 of NW_027476107.1, forward strand.
TTTGTCAACTTGTTAATTTGTTTATTTGTTCATTTGTTCATTCGTTCATTTGTCTCTTCGCTCATTTGTTCATTTGTTCATTTATTCATTTGTTCATTTGTTCGTTTGTTCGTTTGTTCATTTGTTCAATTGTTCATTCGTTCACTTGTTCACTGGTTCACTTGTTCACTTGTTCGTTTGTTCGTTTGTTCCTTTGTTCATTTGTTCATTTGTTCATTTGTTCATTTGTTCATTTGTTCGTTTGATCATTTGTTCATTTGTTCATTTGTTCGTTTGTTCATTTGTTCATTTGTTCATTTATTCATTTCTTTATTTGTTCATTTGTTCATTTGTTCATTTGTTCATTTGATCATTTGTTCATTTGTTCATTTCTTCATTTGTTCATTTGTCCATTTGTTCATTTGTTCATTTCTTTATTTGTTCATTTGTTCATTTGTTCATTTGTTCATTTGATCATTTGTTCATTTGTTCATTGGTTCATTTGTTCATTTGTTCATTTGTTCATTTTTTCATTTGTTCATTCGTTCATTCGTTCATTTGTTCATTTGTTCATTTGTTCATGTGTCCATTTGATCATTTGTTCATTTCTTTATTTGTTCATTTGTTCATTAGTTCATTTGTTCATTCGTTCATTCGTTCATTTGTTCATTTGTTCATTTGTTCATTTGTTCATTTATTCATTTGTCCATTTGTACATTTGTTCATTTCTTTATTTGTTCATTTGTTCATTTCTTTATTTGTTCATTTGTTCATTTCTTTATTAATTCATTTGTTCATTTGCTCATTCGTTCATTTGTTCATTTGTTCAATTGTTCATTTGTTCATTTGTTCGTTTGTTCAGTCGTTCAAATGATTAATCGCTCATTGGATCATTTATTCATTAGTTCATTTTTTCATTCGTTCATTCGTTCATTCGTTCATTTGTTCATTTATTCATTTGTCCATTTGTTCATTTGTTCATTTCTTTATTTGTTCATTTGTTCATTTCTTTATTAATTCATTTGTTCATTTGCTCATTTGTTCATTTGTTCATTTGTTCAATTGTTCATTTGTACATTTGATCATTTGTTCATTTGTTCATTTGTTCATTTGTTCATTTGTTCAATTGATCATTTGTTCATTTGTACATTTGATCATTTGTTCATTTGTTCATTTGTTCATTTGATCATTTGATCATTTGTTCATATGTTCATTTGTTCATTTGTTCATTTGTTCATTTGTTCATTTGTTCATTTGTTCATTTGTTCATTTGTTCATTTGTTCATTTGTTCATTTGTTCATTTGTTCATTTGTTCATTTGTTCATTTGTTCATTTGTTCATTTGTTCATTTGTTCATTTTTTCGTTTGTTCATTTGTTCATTTGTTCATTTCTTTATTTGTTCATTTGTTCATTTCTTTATTAATTCATTTGTCCATTTGTTCATTTGTTCATTTCTTTATTTGTTCATTTGTTCATTTGTTCATTTGTTCATTTGATCATTTGATCATTTGTTCATTTGTCCATTTGTTCATTTTTTCATTTGTTCATTCGTTCATTCGTTCATTCGTTCATTTGTTCATTTGTTCATTTGTTCATTTGTTCATTTGTTCAATTGTTCATTTGTTCATTTGTACATTTGATCATTTGTTCATTTGTTCATTTGTTCATTTGTTCATTTGTTCATTTGTTCATTTCTTTATTTGTTCATTTGTTCATTTGTTCATTTGTTCATTTGTTCATTTGATCATTTGTTCATTTGTTCATTTGTTCATTTGTTCATTTTTTCATTTGTTCATTCGTTCATTCGTTCATTTGTTCATTTGTTCATTTGTTCATGTGTCCATTTGATCATTTGTTCATTTCTTTATTTGTTCACTTGTTCATTTTTTCATTAGTTCATTTGTTCATTCGTTCATTCGTTCATTCGTTCATTTGTTCATTTGTTCATTTGTTCATTTGTTCATTTGTTCATTTGTTCATTTGTTCAATTGTTCATTTGTTCATTTGTTCGTTTGTTCAGTCGTTCAAATGATTAATCGCTCATTTGATCATTTATTCATTAGTTCATTTTTTCATTCGTTCATTCGTTCATTCGTTCATTCGTTCATTCGTTCATTTGTTCATTTGTTCATTTGTTCATTTGATCATTTGTTCATTTGTTAATTTGTTCATTTGTTCAATTGTTCATTTGTTCATTTGTACATTTGATCATTTGTTCATTTGTTCATTTGTTCATTTGTTCATTTGATCATTTGTTCATTTGTTCATTTGTTCATTTGTTCATTTGTTCATTTGTTCATTTGTTCATTTGTTCATTTGTTCATTTGTTCATTTGTTCATTTGTTCATTTGTTCATTTGTTCATTTTTTCGTTTGTTCATTTGTTCATTTGTTCATTTGTTCAATTGTTCATTTCTTCATTTGTTCATTTGTCCATTTGTTCATTTGTTCATTTCTTTATTTGTTCATTTGTTCATTTGTTCATTTGTTCATTTGATCATTTGTTCATTTGTTCATTTGTTCATTTGTTCATTTGTTCATTTGTTCATTTGTTCATTTGTTCATTTGTTCATTTGTTCATTTGTTCATTTGTTCATTTGTTCATTTGTTCATTTGTTCATTTGTTCATTTTTTCATTTGTTCATTCGTTCATTTTTTCGTTTGTTCATTTGTTCATTTGTTCATTTGTTCATTTGTTCATTTGTTCATTTGTTCATTTGTTCATTTGTTCATTTGTTCATTTGTTCATTTGTTCATTTGTTCATTTGTTCATTAGTTCATTTGTTCATTTGTTCATTTGTTCATTTGTTCATTTGTTAATTTGTTCATTTGTTCATTCGTTCATTTGTTCATTTGTTCATTTGTTCATTTGTTCATTTGTCCATTTGTTCATTTGTTCATTTCTTTATATGTTCATTTGTTCATTTCCTTATTTGTTCATTTGTTCATTTCTTTATTTGTTCATTTGTTCATTTATTCATTAGTTCATTTTTTCATTCGTTCATTCGTTCATTCGTTCATTCGTTCATTCGTTCATTCGTTCATTTGTCCATTTGTTCATTTGTTCCTTTCTTTATTTGTTCATTTGTTCATTTCTTTATTAGTTCATTTGTTCATTTGCTCATTTGTTCATTTGTTCATTCGTTCATTTGTTCATTTGTTCATTTGTTCATTTTTTCATTTGTTCATTTGTTCATTTGTTCATTTGTTCCTTTGTTCGTTTGTTCGTTTGTTCGTTTGTTCGTTTGTTCGTTTGTTCGTTTGTTCGTTTGTTCGTTTGTTCATTTGTTCAATTGTTCATTTGTTCATTTGTACATTTGATCATTTGTTCATTTGTTCATTTGTTCAATTGTTCATTTGTTCATTTGTTCATTTGTTCATTTGTTCATTTGTTCATTTGTTCATTTGTTCATTTGTTCATTTGTTCATTTGTTCATTTGTTCATTTGTTCATTTGTTCATTTGTTCATTTGTTCATTTGTTCATTTGTTCATTTGTTCATTTGTTCATTTGTTCATTTGTTCATTTGTTCATTTGTTCATTTGTTCATTTGTTCATTTGTTCATTTGTTCATTTGTTCATTTGTTCGTTTGTTCATTCGTTCAAATGATTAACCGCTCATTTGTTCATTTGTTCACTTGCTCATTTGTTCATTTGTTCATTTGATCATTTGTTCATTTGTTCATTTGTTCGTTTGTTCATTTGTTCATTTGTTCATTTGTTCATTTGTTCATTTGTTCAATTGTTCATTTGTTCATTTGTACATTTGATCATTTGTTCATTTGTTCATTTGTTCATTTGTTCATTTGTTCATTTGTTCATTTGTTCATTTGTTCATTTGTTCATTTGTTCATTTGTTCATTTTTTCGTTTGTTCATTTGTTCATTTGTTCATTTGTTCAATTGTTCATATCTTCATTTGTTCATTTGTCCATTTGTTCATTTGTTCATTTCTTTATTTGTTCATTTGTTCATTTGTTCATTTGTTCATTTGATCATTTGTTCATTTGTTCATTTGTTCATTTGTTCGTTTGTTCATTTGTTCATTTGTTCATTTGTTCAATTGTTCATATCTTCATTTGTTCATTTGTCCATTTGTTCATTTGTTCATTTCTTTATTTGTTCATTTGTTCATTTGTTCATTTGTTCATTTGATCATTTGTTCATTTGTTCATTTGTTCATTTGTTCATTTGTTCATTTGTTCATTTGTTCATTTGTTCATTTGTTCATTTGTTCATTTGTTCATTTGTTCATTTGTTCATTTGTTCATTTGTTCATTTGTTCATTTGTTCATTTGTTCATTTGTTCATTTGTTAATTTGTTCATTTGATCATTTGTTCTTTTGTTCATTTGTTGTTTTGTTCATTTGTTCATTTGTTCATTTGTTCATTTGTCCATTTGTTCATTTGTTCATTTGTTCATTTGTTCATTTGTTCATTTGTTCATTTGTTCATTTGTTCATTTGTTCATTTGTTCATTTGTTCATTTGTTCATTTGTTCATTTGTTCATTTGTTCATTTGTTCATTTGTTCATTTGTTCATTTGTTCATTTGTTCATTTGTTCATTTGTTCATTTGTTCATTTGTTCATTTGTTCATTTGTTCATTTGTTCATTTGTTCATTTGTTCCATTGTTCATTTGTTCATTTGTTCAATTTGTTCATTTGTTCATTTGTTCATTTGTTCATTTGATCATTTGTTCATTTGTTCATTTGTTCATTTGTTCATTTTTTCATTTGTTCATTCGTTCATTCGTTCATTCGTTCATTCGTTCATTTGTTCATTTGTTCATTTGTTCATTTGTTCATTTGTTCAATTTTTCATTTGTTCATTTGTACATTTGATCATTTGTTCATTCGTTCATTCGTTCATTCGTTCATTTGTTCATTTGTTCATTTGTTCATTTGTTCATTTATTCATTTGTCCATTTGTTCATTTGTTCATTTCTTTATTTGTTCATTTGTTCATTTCTTTATTTGTTCATTTGTTCATTTCTTTATTAATTCATTTGTTCATTTGCTCATTTGTTCATTTGTTCATTTGTTCAATTGTTCATTTGTTCATTTGTTCGTTTGTTCAGTCGTTCAAATGATTAATCGCTCATTTGATCATTTATTCATTAGTTCATTTTTTCATTCGTTCATTCGTTCATTCGTTCATTTGTTCATTTATTTATTTGTCCATTTGTTCATTTGTTCATTTCTTTATTTGTTCATTTGTTCATTTCTTTATTAATTCATTTGTTCATTTGCTCATTTGTTCATTTGTTCATTTGATCAATTGTTCATTTGTACATTTGATCATTTGTTCATTTGTTCATTTGTTCATTTGTTCAATTGTTCATTTGTTCATTTGTACATTTGATCATTTGTTCATTTGTTCATTTGTTCATTTGTTCATTTGACCATTTGATCATTTGTTCATTTGTTCATTTGTACATTTGTTCATTTGTACATTTGTTCATTTGTTCATTTGTTCATTTGTTCATTTGTTCATTTGTACATTTGATCATTTGTTCATTTGTTCATTTGTTCATTTGTTCATTTGATCATTTGATCATTTGTTCATTTGTTCATTTGTTCGTTTGTTCATTTGTTCATTTGTTCATTTATTCATTTCTTTATTTGTTCATTTGTTCATTTGTTCATTTGTTCATTTGTTCATTTGATCATTTGTTCATTTGTTCATTTCTTCATTTGTTCATTTGTTCATTTGTCCATTTGTTCATTTGTTCATTTCTTTATTTGTTCATTTGTTCATTTGTTCATTTGATCATTTGTTCATTTGTTCATTGGTTCATTTGTTCATTTGTTCATTTGTTCATTTTTTCATTTGTTCATTCGTTCATTCGTTCATTCGTTCATTCGTTCATTTGTTCATTTGTCCATTTGTTCATTTGTTCATTTGTTCATTTGTTCATTTGTTCATTTGTTCATTTGTTCATTTGTTCATTTGTTCATTTGTTCATTTGTTCATTTGTTCATTTGTTCATTTGTTCATTTGTTCATTTGTTCATTTGTTCATTTGTTCATTTGTTCATTTGTTCATTTGTTCATTTGTTCATTTGTTCATTTGTTCATTTGTTCCATTGTTCATTTGTTCATTTGTTCAATTTGTTCATTTGTTCATTTGTTCATTTGTTCATTTGATCATTTGTTCATTTGTTCATTTGTTCATTTGTTCATTTGTTCATTTGTTCATTTGTTCATTTGTTCATTTGTTCATTTGTTCATTTTTTCATTTGTTCGTTTGTTCATTCGTTCAAATGATTAACCGCTCATTTGTTCATTTGTTCACTTGCTCATTTGTTCATTTGTTCATTTGATCATTTGTTCATTTGTTCATTTGTTCGTTTGTTCATTTGTTCATTTGTTCATTTGTTCATTTGTTCATTTGTTCAATTGTTCATTTGTTCATTTGTACATTTGATCATTTGTTCATTTGTTCATTTGTTCATTTGTTCATTTGTTCATTTGTTCATTTGTTCATTTGTTCATTTGTTCATTTGTTCATTTGTTCATTTTTTCGTTTGTTCATTTGTTCATTTGTTCATTTGTTCAATTGTTCATTTCTTCATTTGTTCATTTGTCCATTTGTTCATTTGTTCATTTCTTTATTTGTTCATTTGTTCATTTGTTCATTTGTTCATTTGTTCATTTGTTCATTTGTTCATTTGTTCATTTGTTCATTTGTTCATTTGTTCATTTGTTCATTTGTTCATTTGTTCATTTGTTCATTTGTTCATTTGTTCATTTGTTCATTTGTTCATTTGTTCATTTGTTCATTTGTTCATTTGTTCATTTGTTCATTTGTTCATTTGTTCATTTGTTCATTTGTTCATTTGTTCATTTGTTCATTTGTTCATTTGTTCATTTGTTCATTTGTTCATTTGTTCATTTGTTCATTTGTTCATTTGTTCATTTGTTCATTTGTTCATTTTTTCATTTGTTCATTTGTTCATTTGATCATTTGTTCTTTTGTTCATTTGTTGTTTTGTTCATTTGTTCATTTGTTCATTTGTTCATTTGTCCATTTGTTCATTTGTTCATTTGTTCATTTGTTCATTTGTTCATTTGTTCATTTGTTCATTTGTTCATTTGTTCATTTGTTCATTTGTTCATTTGTTCATTTGTTCATTTGTTCATTTGTTCATTTGTTCATTTGTTCATTTGTTCATTTGTTCATTTGTTCATTTGTTCATTTGTTCATTTGTTCATTTGTTCATTTGTTCATTTGTTCATTTGTTCATTTGTTCATTTGTTCATTTGTTCATTTGTTCATTTGTTCATTTGTTCATTTGTTCATTTGTTCATTTGTTCATTTGTTCATTTGTTCATTTGTTCATTTGTTCAATTTGTTCAATTTGTTCATTTGTTCATTTGTTCATTTGATCATTTGTTCATTTGTTCATTTGTTCATTTGTTCATTTGTTCATTTGTTCATTTTTTCATTCGTTCATTCGTTCATTCGTTCATTCGTTCATTCGTTCATTCGTTCATTTGTTCATTTGTTCATTTGTTCATTTGTTCATTTGTTCAATTTTTCATTTGTTCATTTGTACATTTGATCATTTGTTCATTTGTTCATTTGTTCATTTGTTCATTTGATCATTTGTTCATTTGTTCATTTGTTCATTTGTTCATTTGTTCATTTGTTCATTTGTTCATTTGTTCATTTGTTCATTTGTTCATTTGTTCATTTGTTCATTTGTTCATTTGTTCATTTGTTCATTTGTTCATTTGTTCATTTGTTCATTTGTTCATTTGTTCGTTTGTTCATTGGTTCGATTGTCTATTCGCTAATCTGTTCATTCGTTCATTTGCCTATTCGCTCATTTGTTCACTTGTCCAATTGTTCGCTTGTTCACTTGTTCATTTGTTCGCTTGTTCAATCGTTCAAATGATTATTCGCCCATTTGTTCATTTGTGCATTTGCTCACTTGTTCATTTGTTCATTCGTTCATTTGTTCATTTGTTCATTTGTTCATTTGTTCATTTGTTCATTTGTTCATTTGTTCATTTGTTCATTTGTTCATTTGTTCATTTGTTCATTTGTTCATTTGTTCATTTGTTCATTTGTTCATTTTTTCATTTGTTCATTCGTTCATTCGTTCATTTGTTCATTTGTTCATTTGTTCATGTGTCCATTTGATCATTTGTTCATTTCTTTATTTGTTCACTTGTTCATTTGTTCATTAGTTCATTTGTTCATTCGTTCATTCGTTCATTCGTTCATTTGTTCATTTGTTCATTTGTTCATTTATTCATTTGTCCATTTGTTCATTTGTTCATTTCTTTATTTGTTCATTTGTTCATTTCTTTATTTGTTCATTTGTTCATTTCTTTATTAATTCATTTGTTCATTTGCTCATTTGTTCATTTGTTCATTTGTTCAATTGTTCATTTGTTCATTTGTTCGTTTGTTCAGTCGTTCAAATGATTAATCGCTCATTTGATCATTTATTCATTAGTTCATTTTTTCATTCGTTCATTCGTTCATTCGTTCATTTGTTCATTTATTTATTTGTCCATTTGTTCATTTGTTCATTTCTTTATTTGTTCATTTGTTCATTTCTTTATTAATTCATTTGTTCATTTGCTCATTTGTTCATTTGTTCATTTGTTCAATTGTTCATTTGTACATTTGATCATTTGTTCATTTGTTCATTTGTTCATTTGTTCATTTGTTCAATTGTTCATTTGTTCATTTGTACATTTGATCATTTGTTCATTTGTTCATTTGTTCATTTGACCATTTGATCATTTGTTCATTTGTTCATTTGTACATTTGTTCATTTGTACATTTGTTCATTTGTTCATTTGTTCATTTGTTCATTTGTTCATTTGTTCATTTGTACATTTGATCATTTGTTCATTTGTTCATTTGTTCATTTGTTCATTTGATCATTTGATCATTTGTTCATTTGTTCATTTGTTCGTTTGTTCATTTGTTCATTTGTTCATTTATTCATTTCTTTATTTGTTCATTTGTTCATTTGTTCATTTGTTCATTTGATCATTTGTTCATTTGTTCATTTCTTCATTTGTTCATTTGTCCATTTGTTCATTTGTTCATTTCTTTATTTGTTCATTTGTTCATTTGTTCATTGGTTCATTTGTTCATTTGTTCATTTGTTCATTTTTTCATTTGTTCATTCGTTCATTCGTTCATTTGTTCATTTGTTCATTTGTTCATGTGTCCATTTGATCATTTGTTCATTTCTTTATTTGTTCATTTGTTCATTAGTTCATTTGTTCATTCGTTCATTCGTTCATTTGTTCATTTGTTTATTTATTCATTTGTCCATTTGTACATTTGTTCATTTCTTTATTTGTTCATTTGTTCATTTCTTTATTTGTTCATTTCTTTATTAATTCATTTGTTCATTTGCTCATTTGTTCATTTGTTCATTTGTTCAATTGTTCATTTGTTCATTTGTTCGTTTGTTCAGTCGTTCAAATGATTAATCGCTCATTGGATCATTTATTCATTAGTTCATTTTTTCATTCGTTCATTCGTTCATTCGTTCATTTGTTCATTTATTCATTTGTTCATTTGTTCACTTGTTCATTTGTTCATTTGTTCATTTGTTCATTTGTTCATTTGTTCATTTTTTCGTTTGTTCATTTGTTCATTTGTTCATTTGTTCAATTGTTCATTTCTTCATTTGTTCATTTGTCCATTTGTTCATTTGTTCATTTCTTTACTTGTTCATTTGTTCATTTGTTCATTTGTTCATTTGATCATTTGTTCATTTGTTCATTTGTTCATTTGTTCATTTGTTCATTTGTTCATTTGTTCATTTGTTCATTTGTTCATTTGTTCATTTGTTCATTTTTTCATTTGTTCATTCGTTCATTTTTTCGTTTGTTCATTTGTTCATTTGTTCATTTGTTCATTTGTTCATTTGTTCATTTGTTCATTTGTTCATTTGTTCATTTGTTCATTTGTTCATTTGTTCATTTGTTCATTTGTTCATTTGTTCATTTGTTCATTTGTTCATTTGTTCATTTGTTCATTTGTTCATTTGTTCGTTTGTTCATTTGTTCATTTGTTCATTTGTTCATTTGTTCATTTGTTCATTTGTTCATTTGTTCATTTGTTCATTTGTTCATTTGGTCATTTGTTCATTTGTTCATTTGTTCATTTGTTCATTTGTTCATTTGTTCATTTGCTCATTTGCTCATTTGTTCATTTTCTCATTTGTTCATTTGTTCATTTGTTCATTTGTTCATTTGTTCATTTGGTCATTTGTTCATTTGTTCATTTGTTCATTTGTTCATTTGTTCATTTGTTCATTTGCTCATTTGCTCATTTTCTCATTTGTTCATTTGTTCATTTGTTCATTTGTTCGTTTGTTCATTTGTTCATTTGTTAATTTGTTCATTTGTTCATTCGTTCATTTGTTCATTTGTTCATTTGTTCATTTGTTCATTTGTCCATTTGTTCATTTGTTCATTTCTTTATATGTTCATTTGTTCATTTCCTTATTTGTTCATTTGTTCATTTCTTTATTTGTTCATTTGTTCATTTATTCATTAGTTCATTTTTTCATTCGTTCATTCGTTCATTCGTTCATTCGTTCATTCGTTCATTCGTTCATTCGTTCATTCGTTCATTTGTTCATTTATTCATTTGTCCATTTGTTCATTTGTTCCTTTCTTTATTTGTTCATTTGTTCATTTCTTTATTAGTTCATTTGTTCATTTGCTCATTTGTTCATTTGTTCATTCGTTCATTTGTTCATTTGTTCATTTGTTCATTTTTTCATTTGTTCATTTGTTCATTTGTTCATTTGTTCCTTTGTTCGTTTGTTCGTTTGTTCGTTTGTTCGTTTGTTCGTTTGTTCGTTTGTTCGTTTGTTCGTTTGTTCAATTGTTCATTTGTTCATTTGTACATTTGATCATTTGTTCATTTGTTCATTTGTTCAATTGTTCATTTGTTCATTTGTTCATTTGTTCATTTGTTCATTTGTTCATTTGTTCATTTGTTCATTTGTTCATTTGTTCATTTGTTCATTTGTTCATTTGTTCATTTGTTCATTTGTTCATTTGTTCATTTGTTCATTTGTTCATTTGTTCATTTGTTCATTTGTTCATTTGTTCATTTGTTCGTTTGTTCATTCGTTCAAATGATTAACCGCTCATTTGTTCATTTGTTCACTTGCTCATTTGTTCATTTGTTCATTTGATCATTTGTTCATTTGTTCATTTGTTCGTTTGTTCATTTGTTCATTTGTTCATTTGTTCATTTGTTCATTTGTTCAATTGTTCATTTGTTCATTTTTACATTTGATCATTTGTTCATTTGTTCACTTGTTCATTTGTTCATTTGTTCATTTGTTCATTTGTTCATTTGTTCATTTGTTCATTTGTTCATTTGTTCATTTGTTCATTTTTTCGTTTGTTCATTTGTTCATTTGTTCATTTGTTCAATTGTTCATTTCTTCATTTGTTCATTTGTCCATTTGTTCATTTGTTCATTTCTTTATTTGTTCATTTGTTCATTTGTTCATTTGTTCATTTGATCATTTGTTCATTTGTTCATTTGTTCATTTGTTCATTTGTTCATTTGTTCATTTGTTCATTTGTTCATTTGTTCATTTGTTCATTTGTTCATTTGTTCATTTGTTCATTTGTTCATTTGTTCATTTGTTCATTTGTTCATTTGTTCATTTGTTCATTTGTTCATTTGTTCATTTGTTCAATTGTTCATTTGTTCACTTGTTCATTTGTCCATTTGTTCATTTGTTCATTTGTTCATTTGTTCATTTGTCCATTTGTTCATTTGTTCATTTGTTCATTTGTTCATTTGTTCATTTGTTCATTTGTTCATTTGTTCATTTGTTCATTTGTTCATTTGTTCATTTGTTCATTTGCTCATTTGCTCATTTGTTCATTTGTTCATTTGTTCATTTGTTCATTTGTTCATTTGTTCATTTGTTCATTTGTTCATTTGTTCATTTGTTCATTTGTTCATTTGTTCAATTGTTCATTTGTTCATTTGTACATTTGATCATTTGTTCATTTGTTCATTTGTTCATTTGTTCATTTGTTCATTTGATCATTTGATCATTTGTTCATTTGTTCATTTGTTCGTTTGTTCATTTGTTCATTTGTTCATTTGTTCATTTCTTTATTTGTTCATTTGTTCATTTGTTCATTTGTTCATTTGTTCATTTGATCATTTGTTCATTTGTTCAATTCTTCATTTGTTCATTTGTCCATTTGTTCATTTGTTCATTTCTTTATTTGTTCATTTGTTCATTTGTTCATTTGTTCATTTGATCATTTGTTCATTTGTTCATTGGTTCATTGGTTCATTTGTTCATTTGTTCATTTGTTCATTTTTTCATTTGTTCATTCGTTCATTCGTTCATTTGTTCATTTGTTCATTTGTTCATTTGTTCATGTGTCCATTTGATCATTTGTTCATTTCTTTATTTGTTCACTTGTTCATTTGTTCATTAGTTCATTTGTTCATTCGTTCATTCGTTCATTCGTTCATTTGTTCATTTGTTCATTTGTTCATTTGTTCATTTGTTCATTTGTTCATTTATTCATTTGTCCATTTGTTCATTTCTTTATTTGTTCATTTGTTCATTTCTTTATTTGTTCATTTGTTCATTTCTTTATTAATTCATTTGTTCATTTGCTCATTTGTTCATTTGTTCATTTGTTCATTTGTTCATTTGTTCATTTGTTCATTTGTTCATTTGTTCATTTGTTCATTTGTTCATTTGTTCATTTGCTCATTTGTTCATTTGTTCATTTGTTCATTTGTTCATTTGTTCGTTTTTTCGTTTGTTCATTTGTTCATTTGTTCATTTGTTCATTTGTTCATTTGTTCATTTGTTCATTTGTTCATTTGTTCAATTGTTCATTTGTTCATTTGTACATTTGATCATTTGTTCATTTGTTCATTTGTTCATTTGTTCATTTGTTCATTTGATCATTTGATCATTTGTTCATTTGTTCATTTGTTCGTTTGTTCATTTGTTCATTTGTTCATTTGTTCATTTCTTTATTTGTTCATTTGTTCATTTGTTCATTTGTTCATTTGTTCATTTGATCATTTGTTCATTTGTTCATTTCTTCAATTGTTCATTTGTCCATTTGTTCATTTGTTCATTTCTTTATTTGTTCATTTGTTCATTTGTTCATTTGTTCATTTGATCATTTGTTCATTTGTTCATTGGTTCATTGGTTCATTTGTTCATTTGTTCATTTGTTCATTTTTTCATTTGTTCATTCGTTCATTCGTTCATTTGTTCATTTGTTCATTTGTTCATTTGTTCATGTGTCCATTTGATCATTTGTTCATTTCTTTATTTGTTCACTTGTTCATTTGTTCATTAGTTCATTTGTTCATTCGTTCATTCGTTCATTCGTTCATTTGTTCATTTGTTCATTTGTTCATTTGTTCATTTGTTCATTTATTCATTTGTCCATTTGTTCATTTGTTCATTTCTTTATTTGTTCATTTGTTCATTTCTTTATTTGTTCATTTGTTCATTTCTTTATTAATTCATTTGTTCATTTGCTCATTTGTTCATTTGCTCATTTGTTCATTTGTTCATTTGTTCAATTGTTCATTTGTTCATTTGTTCGTTTGTTCTGTCGTTCAAATGATTAATCGCTCATTTGATCATTTATTCATTAGTTCATTTTTTCATTCGTTCATTCGTTCATTCGTTCATTTGTACATTTGATCATTTGTTCATTTGTTCATTTGTTCATTTGTTCATTTGATCATTTGTTCATTTGTTCATTTGTTCATTTGTTCATTTGTTCATTTGTTCATTTGTTCATTTTTTCGTTTGTTCATTTGTTCATTTGTTCGTTTGTTCAATTGTTCATTTCTTCATTTGTTCATTTGTCCATTTGTTCATTTGTTCATTTCTTTATTTGTTCATTTGTTCATTTGTTCATTTGTTCATTTGATCATTTGTTCATTTGTTCATTTGTTCATTTGTTCATTTGTTCGTTTGTTCATTTGTTCATTTGTTCATTTGTTCATTTCTTTATTTGTTCATTTGTTCATTTGTTCATTTGTTCATTTGTTCATTTGATCATTTGTTCATTTCTTCATTTCTTCATTTGTTCATTTGTCCATTTGTTCATTTGTTCATTTCTTTATTTGTTCATTTGTTCATTTGTTCATTTGTTCATTTGTTCATTTGTTCATTTGTTCATTTGTTCATTTGTTCATTTGTTCATTTGTTCATTTGTTCATTTGTTCATTTGTTCATTTGTTCATTTGTTCATTTGTTCATTTGTTCATTTGGTCATTTGTTCGTTTGTTCATTTGTTCATTTGTTCATTTGTTCATTTGTTCATTTGTTCATTTGTTCATTTGTTCATTTGTTCATTTGTTCATTTGTTCATTTGTTCATTTGTCCATTTGTTCATTTCTTTATTTGTTCATTTGTTCATTTGTTCATTTGTTCATTTGATCATTTGTTCATTTGTTCATTTGTTCAGTTGTTCAATTGTTCATTTGTTCATTTGTACATTTGATCATTTGTTCATTTGTTCATTTGTTCATTTGTTCATTTGTTCATTTGTTCATTTGTTCATTTGTTCATTTGTTCATTTGTTCGTTTGTTCATTTGTTCATTTGTTCATTTGTTCATTTCTTTATTTGTTCATTTGTTCATTTGTTCATTTGTTCATTTGTTCATTTGATCATTTGTTCATTTCTTCATTTCTTCATTTGTTCATTTGTCCATTTGTTCATTTGTTCATTTCTTTATTTGTTCATTTGTTCATTTGTTCATTTGTTCATTTGTTCATTTGTTCATTTGTTCATTTGTTCATTTGTTCATTTGTTCATTTGTTCATTTGTTCATTTGTTCATTTGTTCATTTGTTCATTTGTTCATTTGTTCATTTGTTCATTTGTTCATTTGTTCATTTGGTCATTTGTTCGTTTGTTCATTTGTTCATTTGTTCATTTGTTCATTTGTTCATTTGTTCATTTGTTCATTTGTTCATTTGTTCATTTGTTCATTTGTTCATTTGTCCATTTGTTCATTTCTTTATTTGTTCATTTGTTCATTTGTTCATTTGTTCATTTGATCATTTGTTCATTTGTTCATTTGTTCATTTGTTCAATTGTTCATTTGTTCATTTGTACATTTGATCATTTGTTCATTTGTTCATTTGTTCATTTGTTCATTTGTTCATTTGTTCATTTGTTCATTTGTTCATTTGTTCATTTGTTCATTTGTTCATTTGTTCATTTGTTCATTTGTTCATTTGTTCATTTGTTCATTTGTTCATTTGTTCATTTGTTCATTTGTTCATTTGTTCATTTGTTCATTTGTTCATTTGTTCATTTGTTCATTTGTTCATTTCTTTATTTGTTCATTTGTTCATTTGATCATTTGTTCATTTGTTCATTTGTTCATTTGTTCAATTGTTCATTTGTTCATTTGTACATTTGATCATTTGTTCATTTGTTCATTTGTTCATTTGTTCATTTGTTCATTTGTTCATTTGTTCATTTGTTCATTTGTTCATTTGTTCATTTGTTCATTTGTTCATTTGTTCATTTGTTCATTTGTTCATTTGTTCATTTGTTCATTTGTTCATTTGTTCATTTGTTCATTTGTTCATTTGTTCATTTGTTCATTTGTTCATTTGTTCATTTGTTCATTTGTTCATTTGTTCATTTGTTCATTTGTTCATTTGTTCATTTGTTCATTTGTTCATTTGTTCAATTGTTCATTTGTTCATTTGTTCATTTGTCCATTTGTCCATTTGTCCATTTGTTCATTTGTTCATTTGTTTATTTGTTCATTTGTCCATTTGTTCATTTGTTCATTTGTTCATTTGTTCATTTGTTCATTTGTTCATTTGTTCATTTGTTCATTTGTTCATTTGTTCAATTGTTCATTTGTTCGTTTGTTCAGTCGTTCAAATGATTAATCGCTCATTTGATCATTTATTCATTAGTTCATTTTTTCATTCGTTCATTCGTTCATTCGTTCATTTGTACATTTGATCATTTGTTCATTTGTTCATTTGTTCATTTGTTCATTTGATCATTTGTTCATTTGTTCATTTGTTCATTTGTTCATTTGTTCATTTGTTCATTTGTTCATTTGTTCATTTTTTCGTTTGTTCATTTGTTCATTTGTTCATTTGTTCAATTGTTCATTTCTTCATTTGTTCATTTGTCCATTTGTTCATTTGTTCATTTCTTTATTTGTACATTTGATCATTTGTTCATTTGTTCATTTGTTCATTTGTTCATTTGATCATTTGTTCATTTGTTCATTTGTTCATTTGTTCATTTGTTCATTTTTTCGTTTGTTCATTTGTTCATTTGTTCATTTGTTCAATTGTTCATTTCTTCATTTGTTCATTTGTCCATTTGTTCATTTGTTCATTTCTTTATTTGTTCATTTGTTCATTTGTTCATTTGTTCATTTGTTCATTTGATCATTTGTTCATTTGTTCATTTCTTCATTTGTTCATTTGTCCATTTGTTCATTTGTTCATTTCTTTATTTGTTCATTTGTTCATTTGTTCATTTGTTCATTTGTTCATTTGTTCATTTGTTCATTTGTTCATTTGTTCATTTGTTCATTTGTTCATTTGTTCATTTGTTCATTTGGTCATTTGTTCATTTGTTCATTTGTTCATTTGTTCATTTGTTCATTTGCTCATTTGCTCATTTGTTCATTTTCTCATTTGTTCATTTGTTCATTTGTTCATTTGTTCATTCGTTCATTTGTTCATTTGTTCATTTGTTCATTTGTTCATTTGTCCATTTGTTCATTTGTTCATTTCTTTATTTGTTCATTTGTTCATTTCTTTATATGTTCATTTGTTCATTTCCTTATTTGTTCATTTGTTCATTTCTTTATTTGTTCATTTGTTCATTTATTCATTAGTTCATTTTTTCATTCGTTCATTCGTTCATTCGTTCATTTGTTCATTTATTCATTTGTCCATTTGTTCATTTGTTCCTTTCTTTATTTGTTCATTTGTTCATTTCTTTATTAGTTCATTTGTTCATTTGCTCATTTGTTCATTTGTTCATTCGTTCATTTGTTCATTTGTTCATTTGTTCATTTTTTCATTTGTTCATTTGTTCATTTGTTCATTTGTTCCTTTGTTCGTTTGTTCGTTTGTTCGTTTGTTCGTTTGTTCGTTTGTTCGTTTGTTCGTTTGTTCGTTTGTTCATTTGTTCAATTGTTCATTTGTTCATTTGTACATTTGATCATTTGTTCATTTGTTCATTTGTTCAATTGTTCATTTGTTCATTTGTTCATTTGTTCATTTGTTCATTTGTTCATTTGTTCATTTGTTCATTTGTTCATTAGTTCATTTGTTCATTTGCTCATTTGTTCATTTGTTCATTTGTTCATTTGTTTATTTGTTCATTTGTTCATTTGTTCATTTGATCATTTGTTCATTTGTTAATATGTTCGTTTGTTCATTTGTTCATTTGTTCATTTCTTTATTTGTTCATTTGTTCATTAGTTCATTTGTTCATTCGTTCACTTGTTCATTTGTTCATTTGTTCATTTTTTCATTTGTTCATTTCTTTATTTATTCATTTGTTCATTTCTTTATTTGTTCATTTGTTCATTTATTCATTAGTTCATTTTTTCATTCGTTCATTCGTTCATTCGTTCATTTGTTCATTTATTCATTTGTCTATTTGTTCATTTGTTCATTTCTTTATTTGTTCATTTGTTCATTTCTTTATTAGTTCATTTGTTCATTTGCTCATTTGTTCATTTGTTCATTTGTTCAATTGTTCATTTGTTCATTTGTACATATGATCATTTGTTCATTTGTTCATTTGTTCATTTGTTCATTTGTTCATTTGTTCATTTGTTCATTTGTTCATTTGTTCATTTGTTCATTTGATCATTTGTTCATTTGTTCATTTGTTCGTTTGTTCATTTGTTCATTTGTTCATTTGATCATTTGTTCATTTCTTTATTTGTTCATTTGTTCATTTGTTCATTTGTTCATTTGTTCATTTGTTCATTTGTTCATTTGTTCATTTGTTTATTTGTTCATTTGTTCATTTGTTCATTTGTTCATTTGTTCTTTTGTTCATTTGTTCATATGTTCATTTGTTCATTCGTTCATTTGTTCATTTGTTCATTTGTTCATTTGTTCATTTGTTCATTTGTTCATTTGTCCATTAGTTCATTTGATCATTTCTTTATTTGTTCATTTGTTCATTTCCTTATTTGTTCATTTGTTCATTTCTTTATTTGTTCATTTGTTCATTTTTTCATTAGTTCATTTTTTCATTCGTTCATTCGTTCATTCGTTCATTTGTTCATTTATTCATTTGTCCATTTGATCATTTATTCATTTCTTTATTTGTTCATTTGTTCATTTCTTTATTAGTTCATTTGTTCATTTGCTCATTTGTTCATTTGTTCATTCGTTCATTTGTTCATTTGTTCATTTGTTCGTTTGTTCGTTTGTTCATTTGTTCATTTTTTCATTTGTTCATTTGTTCATTTGTTCATTTGTTCATTTGTTCCTTTGTTCGTTTGTTCGTTTGTTCGTTTGTTCGTTTGTTCGTTTGTTCATTTGTTCAATTGTTCATTTGTTCATTTGTTCATTTGTTCATTTGTTAATTTGTTCATTTGTTCATTCGTTCATTTGTTCATTTGTTCATTTGTTCATTTGTTCATTTGTCCATTTGTTCATTTGTTCATTTCTTTATATGTTCATTTGTTCATTTCCTTATTTGTTCATTTGTTCATTTCTTTATTTGTTCATTTGTTCATTTATTCATTAGTTCATTTTTTCATTCGTTCATTCGTTCATTCGTTCATTCGTTCATTCGTTCATTCGTTCATTTGTTCATTTATTCATTTGTCCATTTGTTCATTTGTTCCTTTCTTTATTTGTTCATTTGTTCATTTCTTTATTAGTTCATTTGTTCATTTGCTCATTTGTTCATTTGTTCATTCGTTCATTTGTTCATTTGTTCATTTGTTCATTTGTTCATTTTTTCATTTGTTCATTTGTTCATTTGTTCATTTGTTCCTTTGTTCGTTTGTTCGTTTGTTCGTTTGTTCGTTTGTTCGTTTGTTCGTTTGTTCAATTGTTCATTTGTTCATTTGTACATTTGATCATTTGTTCATTTGTTCATTTGTTCAATTGTTCATTTGTTCATTTGTTCATTTGTTCATTTGTTCATTTGTTCATTTGTTCATTTGTTCATTTGTTCATTTGTTCATTTGTTCATTTGTTCATTTGTTCATTTGTTCATTTGTTCATTTGTTCATTTGTTCATTTGTTCATTTGTTCATTTGTTCATTTGTTCATTTGTTCATTTGTTCATTTGTTCATTTGTTCATTTGTTCATTTGTTCATTTGTTCATTTGTTCATTTGTTCATTTGTTCATTTGTTCATTTGTTCATTTGTTCATTTGTTCGTTTGTTCATTCGTTCAAATGATTAACCGCTCATTTGTTCATTTGTTCACTTGCTCATTTGTTCATTTGTTCATTTGATCATTTGTTCATTTGTTCATTTGTTCGTTTGTTCATTTGTTCATTTGTTCATTTGTTCATTTGTTCAATTGTTCATTTGTTCATTTGTACATTTGATCATTTGTTCATTTGTTCATTTGTTCATTTGTTCATTTGTTCATTTGTTCATTTGTTCATTTGTTCATTTGTTCATTTGTTCATTTGTTCATTTTTTCGTTTGTTCATTTGTTCATTTGTTCATTTGTTCAATTGTTCATTTCTTCATTTGTTCATTTGTCCATTTGTTCATTTGTTCATTTCTTTATTTGTTCATTTGTTCATTTGTTCATTTGTTCATTTGATCATTTGTTCATTTGTTCATTTGTTCATTTGTTCATTTGTTCATTTGTTCATTTGTTCATTTGTTCATTTGTTCATTTGTTCATTTGTTCATTTGTTCATTTGTTCATTTGTTCATTTGTTCATTTGTTCATTTGTTCATTTGTTCATTTGTTCATTTGTTCATTTGTTCAATTGTTCATTTGTTCACTTGTTCATTTGTCCATTTGTTCATTTGTTCATTTGTTTATTTGTTCATTTGTCCATTTGTTCATTTGTTCATTTGTTCATTTGTTCATTTGTTCATTTGTTCATTTGTTCATTTGTTCATTTGTTCATTTGTTCATTTGTTCATTTGCTCATTTGCTCATTTGTTCATTTGTTCATTTGTTCATTTGTTCATTTGTTCATTTGTTCATTTGTTCATTTGTTCATTTGTTCATTTGTTCATTTGTTCATTTGTTCATTTGTTCATTTGTTCAATTGTTCATTTGTTCATTTGTACATTTGATCATTTGTTCATTTGTTCATTTGTTCATTTGTTCATTTGTTCATTTGATCATTTGATCATTTGTTCATTTGTTCATTTGTTCGTTTGTTCATTTGTTCATTTGTTCATTTGTTCATTTCTTTATTTGTTCATTTGTTCATTTGTTCATTTGTTCATTTGTTCATTTGATCATTTGTTCATTTGTTCAATTCTTCATTTGTTCATTTGTCCATTTGTTCATTTGTTCATTTCTTTATTTGTTCATTTGTTCATTTGTTCATTTGTTCATTTGATCATTTGTTCATTTGTTCATTGGTTCATTGGTTCATTTGTTCATTTGTTCATTTGTTCATTTTTTCATTTGTTCATTCGTTCATTCGTTCATTTGTTCATTTGTTCATTTGTTCATTTGTTCATGTGTCCATTTGATCATTTGTTCATTTCTTTATTTGTTCACTTGTTCATTTGTTCATTAGTTCATTTGTTCATTCGTTCATTCGTTCATTCGTTCATTTGTTCATTTGTTCATTTGTTCATTTGTTCATTTGTTCATTTGTTCATTTATTCATTTGTCCATTTGTTCATTTGTTCATTTCGTTATTTGTTCATTTGTTCATTTCTTTATTTGTTCATTTGTTCATTTCTTTATTAATTCATTTGTTCATTTGCTCATTTGTTCATTTGTTCATTTGTTCAATTGTTCATTTGTTCATTTGTTCGTTTGTTCAGTCGTTCAAATGATTAATCGCTCATTTGATCATTTATTCATTAGTTCATTTTTTCATTCGTTCATTCGTTCATTCGTTCATTTGTACATTTGATCATTTGTTCATTTGTTCATTTGTTCATTTGTTCATTTGTTCATTTGTTCATTTGTTCATTTGTTCATTTGTTCATTTGTTCATTTGTTCATTTGTTCATTTGCTCATTTGTTCATTTGTTCATTTGTTCATTTGTTCATTTGTTCGTTTTTTCGTTTGTTCATTTGTTCATTTGTTCATTTGTTCATTTGTTCATTTGTTCATTTGTTCATTTGTTCATTTGTTCATTTGTTCATTTGTTCAATTGTTCATTTGTTCATTTGTACATTTGATCATTTGTTCATTTGTTCATTTGTTCATTTGTTCATTTGTACATTTGATCATTTGATCATTTGTTCATTTGTTCATTTGTTCGTTTGTTCATTTGTTCATTTGTTCATTTGTTCATTTCTTTATTTGTTCATTTGTTCATTTGTTCATTTGTTCATTTGTTCATTTGTTCATTTGCTCATTTGCTCATTTGTTCATTTGTTCATTTGTTCATTTGTTCATTTGTTCATTTGTTCATTTGTTCATTTGTTCATTTGTTCATTTGTTCATTTGTTCATTTGTTCATTTGTTCATTTGTTCAATTGTTCATTTGTTCATTTGTACATTTGATCATTTGTTCATTTGTTCATTTGTTCATTTGTTCATTTGTTCATTTGATCATTTGATCATTTGTTCATTTGTTCATTTGTTCGTTTGTTCATTTGTTCATTTGTTCATTTGTTCATTTCTTTATTTGTTCATTTGTTCATTTGTTCATTTGTTCATTTGTTCATTTGATCATTTGTTCATTTGTTCAATTCTTCATTTGTTCATTTGTCCATTTGTTCATTTGTTCATTTCTTTATTTGTTCATTTGTTCATTTGTTCATTTGTTCATTTGATCATTTGTTCATTTGTTCATTGGTTCATTGGTTCATTTGTTCATTTGTTCATTTGTTCATTTTTTCATTTGTTCATTCGTTCATTCGTTCATTTGTTCATTTGTTCATTTGTTCATTTGTTCATGTGTCCATTTGATCATTTGTTCATTTCTTTATTTGTTCACTTGTTCATTTGTTCATTAGTTCATTTGTTCATTCGTTCATTCGTTCATTCGTTCATTTGTTCATTTGTTCATTTGTTCATTTGTTCATTTGTTCATTTGTTCATTTATTCATTTGTCCATTTGTTCATTTGTTCATTTCGTTATTTGTTCATTTGTTCATTTCTTTATTTGTTCATTTGTTCATTTCTTTATTAATTCATTTGTTCATTTGCTCATTTGTTCATTTGTTCATTTGTTCAATTGTTCATTTGTTCATTTGTTCGTTTGTTCAGTCGTTCAAATGATTAATCGCTCATTTGATCATTTATTCATTAGTTCATTTTTTCATTCGTTCATTCGTTCATTCGTTCATTTGTACATTTGATCATTTGTTCATTTGTTCATTTGTTCATTTGTTCATTTGTTCATTTGTTCAATTGTTCATTTGTTCATTTGTACATTTGATCATTTGTTCATTTGTTCATTTGTTCATTTGTTCATTTGTTCATTTGATCATTTGATCATTTGTTCATTTGTTCATTTGTTCGTTTGTTCATTTGTTCATTTGTTCATTTGTTCATTTCTTTATTTGTTCATTTGTTCATTTGTTCATTTGTTCATTTGTTCATTTGATCATTTGTTCATTTGTTCAATTCTTCATTTGTTCATTTGTCCATTTGTTCATTTGTTCATTTCTTTATTTGTTCATTTGTTCATTTGTTCATTTGTTCATTTGATCATTTGTTCATTTGTTCATTGGTTCATTGGTTCATTTGTTCATTTGTTCATTTGTTCATTTTTTCATTTGTTCATTCGTTCATTCGTTCATTTGTTCATTTGTTCATTTGTTCATTTGTTCATGTGTCCATTTGATCATTTGTTCATTTCTTTATTTGTTCACTTGTTCATTTGTTCATTAGTTCATTTGTTCATTCGTTCATTCGTTCATTCGTTCATTTGTTCATTTGTTCATTTGTTCATTTGTTCATTTGTTCATTTGTTCATTTATTCATTTGTCCATTTGTTCATTTGTTCATTTCGTTATTTGTTCATTTGTTCATTTCTTTATTTGTTCATTTGTTCATTTCTTTATTAATTCATTTGTTCATTTGCTCATTTGTTCATTTGTTCATTTGTTCAATTGTTCATTTGTTCATTTGTTCGTTTGTTCAGTCGTTCAAATGATTAATCGCTCATTTGATCATTTATTCATTAGTTCATTTTTTCATTCGTTCATTCGTTCATTCGTTCATTTGTACATTTGATCATTTGTTCATTTGTTCATTTGTTCATTTGTTCATTTGTTCATTTGTTCATTTGTTCATTTGTTCATTTGTTCATTTGTTCATTTGTTCATTTGTTCATTTGCTCATTTGTTCATTTGTTCATTTGTTCATTTGTTCATTTGTTCGTTTTTTCGTTTGTTCATTTGTTCATTTGTTCATTTGTTCATTTGTTCATTTGTTCATTTGTTCATTTGTTCATTTGTTCATTTGTTCATTTGTTCAATTGTTCATTTGTTCATTTGTACATTTGATCATTTGTTCATTTGTTCATTTGTTCATTTGTTCATTTGTACATTTGATCATTTGATCATTTGTTCATTTGTTCATTTGTTCGTTTGTTCATTTGTTCATTTGTTCATTTGTTCATTTCTTTATTTGTTCATTTGTTCATTTGTTCATTTGTTCATTTGTTCATTTGATCATTTGTTCATTTGTTCATTTCTTCATTTGTTCATTTGTCCATTTGTTCATTTGTTCATTTCTTTATTTGTTCATTTGTTCATTTGTTCATTTGTTCATTTGATCATTTGTTCATTTGTTCATTGGTTCATTGGTTCATTTGTTCATTTGTTCATTTGTTCATTTTTTCATTTGTTCATTCGTTCATTCGTTCATTTGTTCATTTGTTCATTTGTTCATTTGTTCATGTGTCCATTTGATCATTTGTTCATTTCTTTATTTGTTCACTTGTTCATTTGTTCATTAGTTCATTTGTTCATTCGTTCATTCGTTCATTCGTTCATTTGTTCATTTGTTCATTTGTTCATTTGTTCATTTGTTCATTTATTCATTTGTCCATTTGTTCATTTGTTCATTTCTTTATTTGTTCATTTGTTCATTTCTTTATTTGTTCATTTGTTCATTTCTTTATTAATTCATTTGTTCATTTGCTCATTTGTTCATTTGCTCATTTGTTCATTTGTTCATTTGTTCAATTGTTCATTTGTTCATTTGTTCGTTTGTTCTGTCGTTCAAATGATTAATCGCTCATTTGATCATTTATTCATTAGTTCATTTTTTCATTCGTTCATTCGTTCATTCGTTCATTTGTACATTTGATCATTTGTTCATTTGTTCATTTGTTCATTTGATCATTTGTTCATTTGTTCATTTGTTCATTTGTTCATTTGTTCATTTGTTCATTTTTTCGTTTGTTCATTTGTTCATTTGTTCGTTTGTTCAATTGTTCATTTCTTCATTTGTTCATTTGTCCATTTGTTCATTTGTTCATTTCTTTATTTGTTCATTTGTTCATTTGTTCATTTGTTCATTTGATCATTTGTTCATTTGTTCATTTGTTCATTTGTTCATTTGTTCGTTTGTTCATTTGTTCATTTGTTCATTTGTTCATTTCTTTATTTGTTCATTTGTTCATTTGTTCATTTGTTCATTTGTTCATTTGATCATTTGTTCATTTCTTCATTTCTTCATTTCTTCATTTGTCCATTTGTTCATTTGTTCATTTCTTTATTTGTTCATTTGTTCATTTGTTCATTTGTTCATTTGTTCATTTGTTCATTTGTTCATTTGTTCATTTGTTCATTTGTTCATTTGTTCATTTGTTCATTTGTTCATTTGTTCATTTGTTCATTTGTTCATTTGTTCATTTGTTCATTTGTTCATTTGGTCATTTGTTCGTTTGTTCATTTGTTCATTTGTTCATTTGTTCATTTGTTCATTTGTTCATTTGTTCATTTGTTCATTTGTTCATTTGTCCATTTGTTCATTTCTTTATTTGTTCATTTGTTCATTTGTTCATTTGTTCATTTGATCATTTGTTCATTTGTTCATTTGTTCATTTGTTCAATTGTTCATTTGTTCATTTGTACATTTGATCATTTGTTCATTTGTTCATTTGTTCATTTGTTCATTTGTTCATTTGTTCATTTGTTCATTTGTTCATTTGTTCATTTGTTCATTTGTTCATTTGTTCATTTGTTCATTTGTTCATTTGTTCATTTGTTCATTTGTTCATTTGTTCATTTGTTCATTTGTTCATTTGTTCATTTGTTCATTTGTTCATTTCTTTATTTGTTCATTTGTTCATTTGATCATTTGTTCATTTGTTCATTTGTTCATTTGTTCAATTGTTCATTTGTTCATTTGTACATTTGATCATTTGTTCATTTGTTCATTTGTTCATTTGTTCATATGTTCATTTGTTCATTTGTTCATTTGTTCATTTGTTCATTTGTTCATTTGTTCATTTGTTCATTTGTTCATTTGTTCATTTGTTCATTTGTTCATTTGTTCATTTGTTCATTTGTTCATTTGTTCATTTGTTCATTTGTTCATTTGTTCATTTGTTCATTTGTTCATTTGTTCATTTGTTCATTTGTTCATTTGTTCATTTGTTCATTTGTTCATTTGTTCATTTGTTCATTTGTTCATTTGTTCATTTGTTCATTTGTTCATTTGTTCATTTGTTCATTTGTTCATTTGTTCAATTGTTCATTTGTTCATTTGTTCATTTGTCCATTTGTCCATTTGTCCATTTGTTCATTTGTTCATTTGTTTATTTGTTCATTTGTCCATTTGTTCATTTGTTCATTTGTTCATTTGTTCATTTGTTCATTTGTTCATTTGTTCATTTGTTCATTTGTTCATTTGTTCATTTGTTCATTTGTTCGTTTGTTCAGTCGTTCAAATGATTAATCGCTCATTTGATCATTTATTCATTAGTTCATTTTTTCATTCGTTCATTCGTTCATTCGTTCATTTGTACATTTGATCATTTGTTCATTTGTTCATTTGTTCATTTGTTCATTTGTTCATTTGTTCATTTGTTCATTTGTTCATTTGTTCATTTGTTCATTTGTTCATTTGTTCATTTGTTCATTTGTTCATTTGTTCATTTGTTCATTTGTTCATTTGTTCATTTGTTCATTTGTTCATTTGTTCGTTTGTTCATTCGTTCAAATGATTAACCGCTCATTTGTTCATTTGTTCACTTGCTCATTTGTTCATTTGTTCATTTGATCATTTGTTCATTTGTTCATTTGTTCGTTTGTTCATTTGTTCATTTGTTCATTTGTTCATTTGTTCATTTGTTCAATTGTTCATTTGTTCATTTGTACATTTGATCATTTGTTCATTTGTTCATTTGTTCATTTGTTCATTTGTTCATTTGTTCATTTGTTCATTTGTTCATTTGTTCATTTGTTCATTTGTTCATTTTTTCGTTTGTTCATTTGTTCATTTGTTCATTTGTTCAATTGTTCATTTCTTCATTTGTTCATTTGTCCATTTGTTCATTTGTTCATTTCTTTATTTGTTCATTTGTTCATTTGTTCATTTGTTCATTTGATCATTTGTTCATTTGTTCATTTGTTCATTTGTTCATTTGTTCATTTGTTCATTTGTTCATTTGTTCATTTGTTCATTTGTTCATTTGTTCATTTGTTCATTTGTTCATTTGTTCATTTGTTCATTTGTTCATTTGTTCATTTGTTCAATTGTTCATTTGTTCACTTGTTCATTTGTCCATTTGTTCATTTGTTCATTTGTTTATTTGTTCATTTGTCCATTTGTTCATTTGTTCATTTGTTCATTTGTTCATTTGTTCATTTGTTCATTTGTTCATTTGTTCATTTGTTCATTTGCTCATTTGCTCATTTGTTCATTTGTTCATTTGTTCATTTGTTCATTTGTTCATTTGTTCATTTGTTCATTTGTTCATTTGTTCATTTGTTCATTTGTTCATTTGTTCATTTGTTCATTTGTTCAATTGTTCATTTGTTCATTTGTACATTTGATCATTTGTTCATTTGTTCATTTGTTCATTTGTTCATTTGTTCATTTGATCATTTGATCATTTGTTCATTTGTTCATTTGTTCGTTTGTTCATTTGTTCATTTGTTCATTTGTTCATTTCTTTATTTGTTCATTTGTTCATTTGTTCATTTGTTCATTTGTTCATTTGATCATTTGTTCATTTGTTCAATTCTTCATTTGTTCATTTGTCCATTTGTTCATTTGTTCATTTCTTTATTTGTTCATTTGTTCATTTGTTCATTTGTTCATTTGATCATTTGTTCATTTGTTCATTCGTTCATTCGTTCATTTGTTCATTTGTTCATTTGTTCATTTGTTCATGTGTCCATTTGATCATTTGTTCATTTCTTTATTTGTTCACTTGTTCATTTGTTCATTAGTTCATTTGTTCATTCGTTCATTCGTTCATTCGTTCATTTGTTCATTTGTTCATTTGTTCATTTGTTCATTTGTTCATTTGTTCATTTATTCATTTGTCCATTTGTTCATTTGTTCATTTCTTTATTTGTTCATTTGTTCATTTCTTTATTTGTTCATTTGTTCATTTCTTTATTAATTCATTTGTTCATTTGCTCATTTGTTCATTTGTTCATTTGTTCAATTGTTCATTTGTTCATTTGTTCGTTTGTTCAGTCGTTCAAATGATTAATCGCTCATTTGATCATTTATTCATTAGTTCATTTTTTCATTCGTTCATTCGTTCATTCGTTCATTTGTACATTTGATCATTTGTTCATTTGTTCATTTGTTCATTTGTTCATTTGTTCATTTGTTCATTTGTTCATTTGTTCATTTGTTCATTTGTTCATTTGTTCATTTGTTCATTTGTTCATTTGCTCATTTGTTCATTTGTTCATTTGTTCATTTGTTCATTTGTTCATTTGTTCGTTTTTTCGTTTGTTCATTTGTTCATTTGTTCATTTGTTCATTTGTTCATTTGTTCATTTGTTCATTTGTTCATTTGTTCATTTGTTCATTTGTTCAATTGTTCATTTGTTCATTTGTACATTTGATCATTTGTTCATTTGTTCATTTGTTCATTTGTTCATTTGTACATTTGATCATTTGATCATTTGTTCATTTGTTCATTTGTTCGTTTGTTCATTTGTTCATTTGTTCATTTGTTCATTTCTTTATTTGTTCATTTGTTCATTTGTTCATTTGTTCATTTGTTCATTTGATCATTTGTTCATTTGTTCATTTCTTCATTTGTTCATTTGTCCATTTGTTCATTTGTTCATTTCTTTATTTGTTCATTTGTTCATTTGTTCATTTGTTCATTTGATCATTTGTTCATTTGTTCATTGGTTCATTGGTTCATTTGTTCATTTGTTCATTTGTTCATTTTTTCATTTGTTCATTCGTTCATTCGTTCATTTGTTCATTTGTTCATTTGTTCATTTGTTCATGTGTCCATTTGATCATTTGTTCATTTCTTTATTTGTTCACTTGTTCATTTGTTCATTAGTTCATTTGTTCATTCGTTCATTCGTTCATTCGTTCATTTGTTCATTTGTTCATTTGTTCATTTGTTCATTTGTTCATTTATTCATTTGTCCATTTGTTCATTTGTTCATTTCTTTATTTGTTCATTTGTTCATTTCTTTATTTGTTCATTTGTTCATTTCTTTATTAATTCATTTGTTCATTTGCTCATTTGTTCATTTGCTCATTTGTTCATTTGTTCATTTGTTCAATTGTTCATTTGTTCATTTGTTCGTTTGTTCTGTCGTTCAAATGATTAATCGCTCATTTGATCATTTATTCATTAGTTCATTTTTTCATTCGTTCATTCGTTCATTCGTTCATTTGTACATTTGATCATTTGTTCATTTGTTCATTTGTTCATTTGTTCATTTGATCATTTGTTCATTTGTTCATTTGTTCATTTGTTCATTTGTTCATTTGTTCATTTTTTCGTTTGTTCATTTGTTCATTTGTTCGTTTGTTCAATTGTTCATTTCTTCATTTGTTCATTTGTCCATTTGTTCATTTGTTCATTTCTTTATTTGTTCATTTGTTCATTTGTTCATTTGTTCATTTGATCATTTGTTCATTTGTTCATTTGTTCATTTGTTCATTTGTTCGTTTGTTCATTTGTTCATTTGTTCATTTGTTCATTTCTTTATTTGTTCATTTGTTCATTTGTTCATTTGTTCATTTGTTCATTTGATCATTTGTTCATTTCTTCATTTCTTCATTTGTTCATTTGTCCATTTGTTCATTTGTTCATTTCTTTATTTGTTCATTTGTTCATTTGTTCATTTGTTCATTTGTTCATTTGTTCATTTGTTCATTTGTTCATTTGTTCATTTGTTCATTTGTTCATTTGTTCATTTGTTCATTTGTTCATTTGTTCATTTGTTCATTTGTTCATTTGTTCATTTGGTCATTTGTTCGTTTGTTCATTTGTTCATTTGTTCATTTGTTCATTTGTTCATTTGTTCATTTGTTCATTTGTTCATTTGTTCATTTGTTCATTTGTCCATTTGTTCATTTCTTTATTTGTTCATTTGTTCATTTGTTCATTTGTTCATTTGATCATTTGTTCATTTGTTCATTTGTTCATTTGTTCAATTGTTCATTTGTTCATTTGTACATTTGATCATTTGTTCATTTGTTCATTTGTTCATTTGTTCATTTGTTCATTTGTTCATTTGTTCATTTGTTCATTTGTTCATTTGTTCATTTGTTCATTTGTTCATTTGTTCATTTGTTCATTTGTTCATTTGTTCATTTGTTCATTTGTTCATTTGTTCATTTGTTCATTTGTTCATTTGTTCATTTGTTCATTTGTTCATTTGTTCATTTGTTCATTTGTTCATTTCTTTATTTGTTCATTTGTTCATTTGATCATTTGTTCATTTGTTCATTTGTTCATTTGTTCATTTGTTCAATTGTTCATTTGTTCATTTGTACATTTGATCATTTGTTCATTTGTTCATTTGTTCATTTGTTCATTTGTTCATTTGTTCATTTGTTCATTTGTTCATTTGTTCATTTGTTCATTTGTTCATTTGTTCATTTGTTCATTTGTTCATTTGTTCATTTGTTCATTTGTTCATTTGTTCATTTGTTCATTTGTTCATTTGTTCATTTGTTCATTTGTTCATTTGTTCATTTGTTCATTTGTTCATTTGTTCATTTGTTCATTTGTTCATTTGTTCATTTGTTCATTTGTTCATTTGTTCATTTGTTCATTTGTTCATTTGTTCATTTGTTCATTTGTTCATTTGTTCATTTGTTCATTTGTTCATTTGTTCATTTGTTCATTTGTTCATTTGTTCATTTGTTCATTTGTTCATTTGTTCAATTGTTCATTTGTTCATTTGTTCATTTGTCCATTTGTCCATTTGTCCATTTGTTCATTTGTTCATTTGTTTATTTGTTCATTTGTCCATTTGTTCATTTGTCCATTTGTTCATTTGTTCATTTGTTCATTTGTTCATTTGTTCATTTGTTCATTTGTTCATTTGTTCATTTGTTCATTTGTTCATTTGTTCGTTTGTTCAGTCGTTCAAATGATTAATCGCTCATTTGATCATTTATTCATTAGTTCATTTTTTCATTCGTTCATTCGTTCATTCGTTCATTTGTACATTTGATCATTTGTTCATTTGTTCATTTGTTCATTTGTTCATTTGATCATTTGTTCATTTGTTCATTTGTTCATTTGTTCATTTGTTCATTTGTTCATTTGTTCATTTGTTCATTTTTTCGTTTGTTCATTTGTTCATTTGTTCATTTGTTCAATTGTTCATTTCTTCATTTGTTCATTTGTCCATTTGTTCATTTGTTCATTTCTTTATTTGTACATTTGATCATTTGTTCATTTGTTCATTTGTTCATTTATTCATTTGATCATTTGTTCATTTTTTCGTTTGTTCATTTGTTCATTTGTTCATTTGTTCAATTGTTCATTTCTTCATTTGTTCATTTGTCCATTTGTTCATTTGTTCATTTCTTTATTTGTTCATTTGTTCATTTGTTCATTTGTTCATTTGTTCATTTGATCATTTGTTCATTTGTTCATTTCTTCATTTGTTCATTTGTCCATTTGTTCATTTGTTCATTTCTTTATTTGTTCATTTGTTCATTTGTTCATTTGTTCATTTGTTCATTTGTTCATTTGTTCATTTGTTCATTTGTTCATTTGTTCATTTGTTCATTTGTTCATTTGTTCATTTGTTCATTTGGTCATTTGTTCATTTGTTCATTTGTTCATTTGTTCATTTGTTCATTTGTTCATTTGCTCATTTGCTCATTTGTTCATTTTCTCATTTGTTCATTTGTTCATTTGTTCATTTGTTCATTTGTTCATTTGTTCATTTGTTCATTCGTTCATTTGTTCATTTGTTCATTTGTTCATTTGTTCATTTGTCCATTTCTTTATTTGTTCATTTGTTCATTTCTTTATATGTTCATTTGTTCATTTCCTTATTTGTTCATTTGTTCATTTCTTTATTTGTTCATTTGTTCATTTATTCATTAGTTCATTTTTTCATTCGTTCATTCGTTCATTCGTTCATTTGTTCATTTATTCATTTGTCCATTTGTTCATTTGTTCCTTTCTTTATTTGTTCATTTGTTCATTTCTTTATTAGTTCATTTGTTCATTTGCTCATTTGTTCATTTGTTCATTCGTTCATTTGTTCATTTGTTCATTTGTTCATTTTTTCATTTGTTCATTTGTTCATTTGTTCATTTGTTCCTTTGTTCGTTTGTTCGTTTGTTCGTTTGTTCGTTTGTTCGTTTGTTCGTTTGTTCGTTTGTTCGTTTGTTCATTTGTTCAATTGTTCATTTGTTCATTTGTTCATTTGTTCAATTGTTCATTTGTTCATTTGTTCATTTGTTCATTTGTTCATTTGTTCATTTGTTCATTTGTTCATTAGTTCATTTGTTCATTTGCTCATTTGTTCATTTGTTCATTTGTTCATTTGTTTATTTGTTCATTTGTTCATTTGTTCATTTGATCATTTGTTCATTTGTTAATATGTTCGTTTGTTCATTTGTTCATTTGTTCATTTCTTTATTTGTTCATTTGTTCATTAGTTCATTTGTTCATTCGTTCACTTGTTCATTTGTTCATTTGTTCATTTTTTCATTTGTTCATTACTTTATTTATTCATTTGTTCATTTCTTTATTTGTTCATTTGTTCATTTATTCATTAGTTCATTTTTTCATTCGTTCATTCGTTCATTCGTTCATTTGTTCATTTATTCATTTGTCTATTTGTTCATTTGTTCATTTCTTTATTTGTTCATTTGTTCATTTCTTTATTAGTTCATTTGTTCATTTGCTCATTTGTTCATTTGTTCATTTGTTCATTTGTTCATTTGTTCATTTGTTCATTTGTTCATTTGTTCATTTGTTCATTTGATCATTTGTTCATTTGTTCATTTGTTCGTTTGTTCATTTGTTCATTTGTTCATTTGATCATTTGTTCATTTCTTTATTTGTTCATTTGTTCATTTGTTCATTTGTTCATTTGTTCATTTGTTTATTTGTTCATTTGTTCATTTGTTCATTTGTTCATTTGTTCTTTTGTTCATTTGTTCATATGTTCATTTGTTCATTCGTTCATTTGTTCATTTGTTCATTTGTTCATTTGTTCATTTGTTCATTTGTCCATTAGTTCATTTGATCATTTCTTTATTTGTTCATTTGTTCATTTCCTTATTTGTTCATTTGTTCATTTCTTTATTTGTTCATTTGTTCATTTTTTCATTAGTTCATTTTTTCATTCGTTCATTCGTTCATTCGTTCATTTGTTCATTTATTCTTTTGTCCATTTGTTCATTTATTCATTTCTTTATTTGTTCATTTGTTCATTTCTTTATTAGTTCATTTGTTCATTTGCTCATTTGTTCATTTGTTCATTCGTTCATTTGTTCATTTGTTCATTTGTTCGTTTGTTCGTTTGTTCATTTGTTCATTTTTTCATTTGTTCATTTGTTCATTTGTTCATTTGTTCCTTTGTTCGTTTGTTCGTTTGTTCGTTTGTTCGTTTGTTCGTTTGTTCGTTTGTTCATTTGTTCAATTGTTCATTTGTTCATTTGTTCATTTGTTCATTTGTTCATTTGTTCATTTGTTCATTTGTTCATTTGTTCATTTGTTCATTTGTTCATTTGTTAATTTGTTAATTTGTTCATTTGATCATTTGTTCATTTGTTGTTTTGTTGTTTTGTTCATTTGTTCATTTGTTCATTTGTTCATTTGTCCATTTGTTCATTTGTTCATTTGTTCAATTGTTCGTTTGTTCGTTTGTTCATTCGTTCAAATGATTAACCGCTCATTTGTTCGTTTGTTCGTTTGTTCGTTTGTTCATTTGTTCATTTGTTCATTTGTTCATTTGTTCATTTGTTCATTTGTTCATTTGTTCATTTGTTCATTTGTTCATTTGTTCATTTGTTCATTTGTTCATTTGTTCGTTTGTTCATTTGTTCAAATGATTAATCGCTGATATGTTCATTTGTTCATTTGTTCATTTGTTCACTTGCTCATTTGTTCATTTGTTCATTTGTTCATTCGTTCATTCGTTCATTCGTTCATTTGTTCATTTGTTCCTTTGTTCATTTGTTCATTTGTTCATTTGTTCATTTGCTCATTTGTTCATTTGTTCATTTGTTCATTTGTTCATTTGTTCATTTGTTCATTTGTTCATTTGTTCATTTGTTCATTTGATCATTTGATCATTTGTTCATTTGATCATTTGTTCATTTTTTCATTTGTTCATTTGTTCATTTGTTCATTTGATCATTTGTTCATTTGTTCATTTGTCCATTTGTTCATTTGTTCATTTCTTTATTTGTTCATTTGTTCATTTCTTTATTTGTTCATTTGTTCATTCGTTCATTCGTTCATTCGTTCATTTGTTCATTTGTTCCTTTGTTCATTTGTTCATTTGTTCATTTGTTCATTTGTTCATTTGCTCATTTGTTCATTTGTTCATTTGTTAATTTGTTCATTTGTTCATTTGTTCATTTGTTCATTTGTTCATTTGTTCATTTGTTCATTTGTTCATTTGTTCATTTGTTCATTTGTTCATTTGTTCATTTGTTCATTTGTTCATTTGTTCATTTGTTCATTTGTTCATTTTTTCGTTTGTTCATTTGTTCATTTGTTCAATTGTTCATTTCTTCATTTGTTCATTTGTCCATTTGTTCATTTCTTTATTTGTTCATTTGTTCATTTGTTCATTTGTTCATTTGATCATTTGTTCATTTGTTCATTTGTTCATTTGTTCATTTGTTCATTTGTTCATTTGTTCATTTGTTCATTTGTTCATTTTTTCATTTTTTCATTTGTTCATTCGTTCATTCGTTCATTTGTTTATTCGTTCATTTGTTCATTTGTTCATTTGTTCATTTGTTCATTTGTTCATTTGTTCATTTGTTCATTTGTTCAATTGTTCATTTGTTCATTTGTACATTTGATCATTTGTTCATTTGTTCATTTGTTCATTTGTTCATTTGTTCATTTGTTCATTTTTTCATTTGTTCATTTGTTCATTTGTTCATTTGTTCCTTTGTTCGTTTGTTCGTTTGTTCGTTTGTTCGTTTGTTCGTTTGTTCAATTGTTCATTTGTTCATTTGTTCATTTGTTCAATTGTTCATTTGTTCATTTGTTCATTTGTTCATTTGTTCATTTGTTCATTTGTTCATTTGTTCATTAGTTCATTAGTTCATTTGTTCATTTGCTCATTTGTTCATTTGTTCATTTGTTCATTTGTTTATTTGTTCATTTGTTCATTTGTTCATTTGATCATTTGTTCATTTGTTAATATGTTCGTTTGTTCATTTGTTCATTTGTTCATTTCTTTATTTGTTCATTTGTTCATTAGTTCATTTGTTCATTCGTTCACTTGTTCATTTGTTCATTTGTTCATTTTTTCATTTGTTCATTTCTTTATTTATTCATTTGTTCATTTCTTTATTTGTTCATTTGTTCATTTATTCATTAGTTCATTTTTTCATTCGTTCATTCGTTCATTCGTTCATTTGTTCATTTATTCATTTGTCCATTTGTTCATTTGTTCATTTCTTTATTTGTTCATTTGTTCATTTCTTTATTAGTTCATTTGTTCATTTGCTCATTTGTTCATTTGTTCATTTGTTCAATTGTTCATTTGTTCATTTGTTCATTTGTTCATTTGTTCATTTGTTCATTTGTTCATTTGTTCATTTGTTCATTTGATCATTTGTTCATTTGTTCATTTGTTCGTTTGTTCATTTGTTCATTTGTTCATTTGATCATTTGTTCATTTCTTTATTTGTTCATTTGTTCATTTGTTCATTTGTTCATTTGTTCATTTGTTCATTTGTTTATTTGTTCATTTGTTCATTTGTTCATTTGTTCTTTTGTTCTTTTGTTCATTTGTTCATATGTTCATTTGTTCATTCGTTCATTTGTTCATTTGTTCATTTGTTCATTTGTTCATTTGTTCATTTGTTCATTTGTCCATTAGTTCATTTGATCATTTCTTTATTTGTTCATTTGTTCATTTCCTTATTTGTTCATTTATTCATTTCTTTATTTGTTCATTTGTTCATTTTTTCATTAGTTCATTTTTTCATTCGTTCATTCGTTCATTCGTTCATTTGTTCATTTATTCATTTGTCCATTTGTTCATTTATTCATTTCTTTATTTGTTCATTTGTGCATTTCTTTATTAGTTCATTTGTTCATTTGCTCATTTGTTCATTTGTTCATTCGTTCATTTGTTCATTTGTTCATTTGTTCATTTGTTCATTTGTTCATTTGTTCATTTGTTCATTTGTTCATTTGTTCATTTGTTCATTTGTTCATTTTTTCGTTTGTTCATTTGTTCATTTGTTCATTTGTTCAATTGTTCGTTTGTTCGATTGTTCGTTTGTTCGTTTGTTCGTTTGTTCATTTGTTCATTTGTTCATTTGTTCATTTGTTCATTTGTTCATTTGTTCATTTGTTCATTTGTTCATTTGTTCATTTGTTCATTTGTTCGTTTGTTCATTCGTTCAAATGATTAATCGCTGATATGTTCATTTGTTCATTTATTCATTTGTTCATTTGTTCATTTGTTCACTTGCTCATTTGTTCATTTGTTCATTTGTTCATTCGTTCATTCGTTCATTCGTTCATTTGTTCATTTGTTCCTTTGTTCATTTGTTCATTTGTTCATTTGTTCATTTGTTCATTTGCTCATTTGTTCATTTGTTCATTTGTTCATTTGTTCATTTGTTCATTTGTTCATTTGATCATTTGTTCATTTGATCATTTGTTCATTTTTTCATTTGTTCATTTGTTCATTTGTTCATTTGATCATTTGTTCATTTGTTCATTTGTCCATTTGTTCATTTGTTCATTTCTTTATTTGTTCATTTGTTCATTTGTCCATTTGTTCATTTGTTCATTTCTTTATTTGTTCATTTGTTCATTTCTTTATTTGTTCATTTGTTCATTCGTTCATTCGTTCATTCGTTCATTCGTTCCTTTGTTCATTTGTTCATTTGATCATTTGTTCATTTGCTCATTTGTTCATTTGTTCATTTGTTAATTTGTTCATTTGTTCATTTGTTCATTTGTTCATTTGTTCATTTGTTCATTTGTTCATTTGTTCATTTGTTCATTTGTTCATTTGTTCATTTGTTCATTTGTTCATTTGTTCATTTGTTCATTTTTTCGTTTGTTCATTTGTTCATTTGTTCATTTGTTCATTTGTTCAATTGTTCATTTCTTCATTTGTTCATTTGTCCATTTGTTCATTTCTTTATTTGTTCATTTGTTCATTTGTTCATTTGTTCATTTGTTCATTTGTTCATTTGTTCATTTGTTCATTTGTTCATTTGTTCATTTGTTCATTTGTTCATTTGTTCACTTGTTCATTTGTTCATTTGTTCATTTGTTCATTTGTTCATTTTTTCATTTTTTCATTTGTTCATTTGTTCATTTGTTCATTCGTTCATTCGTTCATTCGTTCATTCGTTTATTCGTTCATTTGTTCATTTGTTCATTTGTTCATTTGTTCATTTGTTCATTTGTTCATTTCTTCATTTGTTCATTTGTTCAATTGTTCATTTGTTCATTTGTACATTTGATCATTTGTTCATTTGTTCATTTGTTCATTTGTTCATCTGTTCATTTGTTCATTTGTTCATTTGTTCATTTGTTCATTTGTTCATTTGTTCATTTGTTCATTTGATCATTTGTTCATTTGTCCATTTGTTCATTTTTTCATTTGTTCATTCGTTCATTCGTTCATTCGTTCATTCGTTCATTCGTTCATTTGTTCATTTGTTCATTTGTTTATTTGTTCAATTGTTCATTTGTTCATTTGTACATTTGATCATTTGTTCATTTGTTCATTTGTTCATTTGTTCATTTGTTCATTTGATCATTTGTTCATTTGTTCATTTCTTTATTTGTTCATTTGTTCATTTGTTCATTTGTTCATTTGATCATTTGTTCATTTGTTCATTTGTTCATTTGTTCATTTGTTCATTTTTTCATTTGTTCATTCGTTCATTCGTTCATTTGTTCATTTGTTCATTTGTTCATGTGTCCATTTGATCATTTGTTCATTTCTTTATTTGTTCACATGTTCATTTGTTCATTAGTTCATTTGTTCATTCGTTCAATCGTTCATTCGTTCATTTGTTCATTTGTTCATTTGTTCATTTTTTCATTTGTTCATCTGTTCATTTGTTCATTTGTTCATTTGTTCATTTGTTCATTTGTTCATTTGTTCATTTGTTCATTTGTTCATTTGTTCATTTGTTCATTTGTTCATTTGTTCATTTGTTCATTTGTTCATTTGTTCATTTGTTCATTTGTTCATTTGTTCATTTGTTCATTTGTTCATTAGTTCATTTGATCATTTCTTTATTTGTTCATTTGTTCATTTCCTTATTTGTTCATTTGTTCATTTCTTTATTTGTTCATTTGTTCATTTTTTCATTAGTTCATTTTTTCATTCGTTCATTCGTTCATTCGTTCATTTGTTCATTTATTCATTTGTCCATTTGTTCATTTATTCATTTCTTTATTAGTTCATTTGTTCATTTCTTTATTAGTTCATTTGTTCATTTGCTCATTTGTTCATTTGTTCATTCGTTCATTTGTTCATTTGTTCATTTGTTCATTTTTTCATTTGTTCATTTGTTCATTTGTTCATTTGTTCATTTGTTCCTTTGTTCGTTTGTTCGTTTGTTCGTTTGTTCGTTTGTTCGTTTGTTCGTTTGTTCGTTTGTTCGTTTGTTCAATTGTTCATTTGTTCATTTGTTCATTTGTTCATTTGTTCATTTGTTCATTTGTTCATTTGTTCATTTGTTCATTTGTTCATTTGTTCATTTGTTCATTTGTTCATTTGTTCATTTGTTAATTTGTTAATTTGTTAATTTGTTCATTTGATCATTTGTTCTTTTGTTCATTTGTTGTTTTGTTCATTTGTTCATTTGTTCATTTGTTCATTTGTTCATTTGATCATTTGTTCATTTGTTCATTTGTTCATTCGTTCATTCGTTCATTCGTTCATTCGTTCATTCGTTCATACGTTCATTCGTTCATTCGTTCATTCGTTCATTCGTTCATTCGTTCATACGTTCATTCGTTCATTCGTTCATTCGTTCATTCGTTCATTCGTTCATTCGATCATTTGTTCATTTGTTCGTTTGTTCGTTTGTTCGTTTGTTCGTTTGTTCATTTGTTCATTTGTTCATTTGTTCATTTGTTCATTTGTTCATTTGTTCATTTGTTCATTTGTTCATTTGTTCATTTGCTCATTTGTTCATTTGTTCATTTGTTCATTAGTTCATTTGTTCATTCGTTCACTTGTTCATTTGTTCATTTGTTCATTTTTTCATTTGTTCATTTCTTTATTTATTCATTTGTTCATTTCTTTATTTATTCATTTGTTCATTTCTTTATTTGTTCATTTGTTCATTCGTTCATTCGTTTATTCGTTCATTTGTTCATTTATTCATTTGTCCATTTGTTCATTTGTTCATTTCTTTATTTGTTCATTTGTTCATTTCTTTATTAGTTCATTTGTTCATTTGCTCATTTGTTCATTTGTTCATTTGTTCAATTGTTCATTTGTTCATTTGTACATATGATCATTTGTTCATTTGTTCATTTGTTCATTTGTTCATTTTTTTCATTTGTTCATTTGTTCATTTGTTCATTTGATCATTTGTTCATTTGTTCATTTGTCCATTTGTTCATTTGTTCATTTCTTTATTTGTTCATTTGGTCATTTGTTCATTTCTTTATTTGTTCATTTGTTCATTCGTTCATTCGTTCATTCGTTCATTCGTTCATTCGTTCATTCGTTCATTCGTTCATTCGTTCATTCGTTCATTCGTTCATTTGTACGTTTGTTCATTTGTACGTTTGTTCGTTTGTTCGTTTGTTCGTTTGTTCGTTTGTTCGTTTGTTCGTTTGTTCGTTTGTTCATTTGTTCATTTGTTCATTAGTTCATTTGTTCATTTGTTCATTTGTTCATTTGTTAATTTGTTAATTTGTTCATTTGTTCATTTGTTGTTTTGTTCATTTGTTCATTTGTTCATTTGTTCATTTGTTCATTTGTCCATTTGTTCGTTTGTTCGTTTGTTCGTTTGTTCGTTTGTTCATTTGTTCATTTGTTCATTTGTTCATTTGTTCATTTGTTCATTTGTTCATTTGTTCATTTGTTCATTTGTTCATTTGTTCATCCGTTCATTTGTTCATTTGTTCAATTTGTTCATTTGTTAATTTGTTAATTTGTTCATTTGATCATTTGTTCATTTGTTGTTTTGTTGTTTTGTTCATTTGTTCATTTGTTCATTTGTTCATTTGTTCCTTTGTTCGTTTGGTCGTTTGTTCGTTTGTTCGTTTGTTCGTTTGTTCATTTGATCATTTGTTCATTTGTTCATTAGTTCATTTTTTCATTCGTTCATTCGTTCATTCGTTCATTCGTTCATTCGTTCATTCGTTCATTCGTTCATTCGTTCATTCGTTCATTCGTTCATTCGTTCATTCGTTCATTCGTTCATTCGTTCATTCGTTCATTCGTTCATTCGTTCATTCGTTCATTCGTTCATTCGTTCATTCGTTCATTCGTTCATTCGTTCATTCGTTCATTCGTTCATTCGTTCATTCGTTCATTCGTTCATTCGTTCATTCGTTCATTCGTTCATTCGTTCATTCGTTCATTCGTTCATTCGTTCATTCGTTCATTCGTTCATTCGTTCATTCGTTCATTCGTTCATTCGTTCATTCGTTCATTCGTTCATTCGTTCATTCGTTCATTCGTTCATTCGTTCATTCGTTCATTCGTTCATTCGTTCATTCGTTCATTCGTTCATTCGTTCATTCGTTCATTCGTTCATTCGTTCATTCGTTCATTCGTTCATTCGTTCATTCGTTCATTCGTTCATTCGTTCATTCGTTCATTCGTTCATTCGTTCATTCGTTCATTCGTTCATTCGTTCATTCGTTCATTCGTTCATTCGTTCATTCGTTCATTCGTTCATTCGTTCATTCGTTCATTCGTTCATTCGTTCATTCGTTCATTCGTTCATTCGTTCATTCGTTCATTCGTTCATTCGTTCATTCGTTCATTCGTTCATTCGTTCATTCGTTCATTCGTTCATTCGTTCATTCGTTCATTCGTTCATTCGTTCATTCGTTCATTCGTTCATTCGTTCATTCGTTCATTCGTTCATTGTTTCATTGGTTCATTGGTTCATTGGTTCATTGGTTCATTGGTTCATTGGTTCATTGGTTCATTGGTTCATTGGTTCATTGGTTCATTGGTTCATTGGTTCATTGGTTCATTGGTTCATTGGTTCATTGGTTCATTGGTTCATTGGTTCATTGGTTCATTGGTTCATTGGTTCATTGGTTCATTGGTTCATTGGTTCATTGGTTCATTGGTTCATTGGTTCATTGGTTCATTGGTTCATTGGTTCATTGGTTCATTGGTTCATTGGTTCATTGGTTCATTGGTTCATTGGTTCATTGGTTCATTGGTTCATTGGTTCATTGGTTCATTGGTTCATTGGTTCATTGGTTCATTGGTTCATTGGTTCATTGGTTCATTGGTTCATTGGTTCATTGGTTCATTGGTTCATTGGTTCATTGGTTCATTGGTTCATTGGTTCATTGGTTCATTGGTTCATTGGTTCATTGGTTCATTGGTTCATTGGTTCATTGGTTCATTGGTTCATTGGTTCATTGGTTCATTGGTTCATTGGTTCATTGGTTCATTGGTTCATTGGTTCATTGGTTCATTGGTTCATTGGTTCATTGGTTCATTGGTTCATTGGTTCATTGGTTCATTGGTTCATTGGTTCATTGGTTCATTGGTTCATTGGTTCATTGGTTCATTGGTTCATTGGTTCATTGGTTCATTGGTTCATTGGTTCATTGGTTCATTGGTTCATTGGTTCATTGGTTCATTGGTTCATTGGTTCATTGGTTCATTGGTTCATTGGTTCATTGGTTCATTGGTTCATTGGTTCATTGGTTCATTGGTTCATTGGTTCATTGGTTCATTGGTTCATTGGTTCATTGGTTCATTGGTTCATTGGTTCATTGGTTCATTGGTTCATTGGTTCATTGGTTCATTGGTTCATTGGTTCATTGGTTCATTGGTTCATTGGTTCATTGGTTCATTGGTTCATTGGTTCATTGGTTCATTGGTTCATTGGTTCATTGGTTCATTGGTTCATTGGTTCATTGGTTCATTGGTTCATTGGTTCATTGGTTCATTGGTTCATTGGTTCATTGGTTCATTGGTTCATTGGTTCATTGGTTCATTGGTTCATTGGTTCATTGGTTCATTGGTTCATTGGTTCATTGGTTCATTGGTTCATTGGTTCATTGGTTCATTGGTTCATTGGTTCATTGGTTCATTGGTTCATTGGTTCATTGGTTCATTGGTTCATTGGTTCATTGGTTCATTGGTTCATTGGTTCATTGGTTCATTGGTTCATTGGTTCATTGGTTCATTGGTTCATTGGTTCATTGGTTCATTGGTTCATTGGTTCATTGGTTCATTGGTTCATTGGTTCATTGGTTCATTGGTTCATTGGTTCATTGGTTCATTGGTTCATTGGTTCATTGGTTCATTGGTTCATTGGTTCATTGGTTCATTGGTTCATTGGTTCATTGGTTCATTGGTTCATTGGTTCATTGGTTCATTGGTTCATTGGTTCATTGGTTCATTGGTTCATTGGTTCATTGGTTCATTGGTTCATTGGTTCATTGGTTCATTGGTTCATTGGTTCATTGGTTCATTGGTTCATTGGTTCATTGGTTCATTGGTTCGTTTGTTCGTTTGTTCGTTTGTTCGTTTGTTCGTTTGTTCGATTGTTCGTTTGTTCGTTTGTTCGTTTGTTCGTTTGTTCGTTTGTTCGTTTGTTCGTTTGTTCGTTTGTTCGTTTGTTCGTTTGTTCGTTTGTTCGTTTGTTCGTTTGTTCGTTTGTTCGTTTGTTCGTTTGTTCGTTTGTTCGTTTGTTCGTTTGTTCGTTTGTTCGTTTGTTCGTTTGTTCGTTTGTTCGTTTGTTCGTTTGTTCGTTTGTTCGTTTGTTCGTTTGTTCGTTTGTTCGTTTGTTCGTTTGTTCGTTTGTTCGTTTGTTCGTTTGTTCGTTTGTTCGTTTGTTCGTTTGTTCGTTTGTTCGTTTGTTCGTTTGTTCGTTTGTTCGTTTGTTCGTTTGTTCGTTTGTTCGTTTGTTCGTTTGTTCGTTTGTTCGTTTGTTCGTTTGTTCGTTTGTTCGTTTGTTCGTTTGTTCGTTTGTTCGTTTGTTCGTTTGTTCATTTGATCATTTGTTCAACTTGCTCATTTGTTCATTTGTTCATTTGATCATTTGTTCATTTCTTCAACTTGCTCATTTGTTCATTTGTTCACTTGTTCATTTGTTCATTTGTTCATTTGTTCATTTGTTCATTTGTTCATTTGTTCATTTGTTCATTTGTTCATTTGTTCATTTGTTCATTCGTTCATTCGTTCATTCGTTCATTCGTTCATTCGTTCATTCGTTCATTCGTTCATTCGTTCATTCGTTCATTCGTTCATTCGTTCATTCGTTCATTTGTACGTTTGTTCATTTGTACGTTTGTTCGTTTGTTCGTTTGTTCGTTTGTTCGTTTGTTCGTTTGTTCGTTTGTTCGTTTGTTCGTTTGTTCATTTGTTCATTTGTTCATTAGTTCATTTGTTCATTTGTTCATTTGTTCATTTGTTAATTTGTTAATTTGTTAATTTGTTCATTTGTTCATTTGTTGTTTTGTTCATTTGTTCATTTGTTCATTTGTTCATTTGTTCATTTGTCCATTTGTTCGTTTGTTCGTTTGTTCGTTTGTTCGTTTGTTCATTTGTTCATTTGTTCATTTTTTTCATTTGTTCATTTGTTCATTTGTTCATTTGTTCATTTGTTCATTTGTTCATTTGTTCATTTGTTCATCCGTTCATTTGTTCATTTGTTCAATTTGTTCATTTGTTAATTTGTTAATTTGTTCATTTGATCATTTGTTCATTTGTTGTTTTGTTGTTTTGTTCATTTGTTCATTTGTTCATTTGTTCATTTGTTCGTTTG
Source organism: Megalopta genalis (assembly GCF_051020955.1). Taxonomy (NCBI): domain Eukaryota; kingdom Metazoa; phylum Arthropoda; class Insecta; order Hymenoptera; family Halictidae; genus Megalopta; species Megalopta genalis. The sequence continues at coordinate 808,899 of NW_027476107.1, forward strand.
TCCGTTTGTTCGTTTGTTCGTTTGTTCGTTTGTTCGTTTGTTCATTTGATCATTTGTTCATTTTTTCATTTGTTCATTTGTTCATTTGTTCATTTGTTCATTTGTTCATTTGTTCATTCGTTCATTCGTTCATTCGTTCATTCGTTCATTCGTTCATTCGTTCATTCGTTCATTCGTTCATTCGTTCATTCGTTCATTCGTTCATTCGTTCATTCGTTCATTCGTTCATTCGTTCATTCGTTCATTCGTTCATTCGTTCATTCGTTCATTCGTTCATTCGTTCATTCGTTCATTCGTTCATTCGTTCATTCGTTCATTCGTTCATTCGTTCATTCGTTCATTCGTTCATTCGTTCATTCGTTCATTCGTTCATTCGTTCATTCGTTCATTCGTTCATTCGTTCATTCGTTCATTCGTTCAATCGTTCATTCGTTCATTCGTTCATTCGTTCATTCGTTCATTCGTTCATTCGTTCATTCGTTCATTCGTTCATTCGTTCATTCGTTCATTCGTTCATTCGTTCATTCGTTCATTCGTTCATTCGTTCATTCGTTCATTCGTTCATTCGTTCATTCGTTCATTCGTTCATTCGTTCATTCGTTCATTCGTTCATTCGTTCATTCGTTCATTCGTTCATTCGTTCATTCGTTCATTCGTTCATTCGTTCATTCGTTCATTCGTTCATTCGTTCATTCGTTCATTCGTTCATTCGTTCAATCGTTCATTCGTTCATTCGTTCATTCGTTCATTCGTTCATTCGTTCATTCGTTCATTCGTTCATTCGTTCATTCGTTCATTCGTTCATTCGTTCATTCGTTCATTCGTTCATTCGTTCATTCGTTCATTCGTTCATTCGTTCATTCGTTCATTCGTTCATTCGTTCATTCGTTCATTCGTTCATTCGTTCATTCGTTCATTCGTTCATTCGTTCATTCGTTCATTCGTTCATTCGTTCATTCGTTCATTCGTTCATTCGTTCATTCGTTCATTCGTTCATTCGTTCATTCGTTCATTCGTTCATTCGTTCATTCGTTCATTCGTTCATTCGTTCATTCGTTCATTCGTTCATTCGTTCATTCGTTCATTCGTTCATTCGTTCATTCGTTCATTCGTTCATTCGTTCATTCGTTCATTCGTTCATTCGTTCATTCGTTCATTCGTTCATTCGTTCATTCGTTCATTCGTTCATTCGTTCATTCGTTCATTCGTTCATTCGTTCATTCGTTCATTCGTTCATTCGTTCATTCGTTCATTCGTTCATTCGTTCATTCGTTCATTGGTTCATTGGTTCATTGGTTCATTGGTTCATTGGTTCATTGGTTCATTGGTTCATTGGTTCATTGGTTCATTGGTTCATTGGTTCATTGGTTCATTGGTTCATTGGTTCATTGGTTCATTGGTTCATTGGTTCATTGGTTCATTGGTTCATTGGTTCATTGGTTCATTGGTTCATTGGTTCATTGGTTCATTGGTTCATTGGTTCATTGGTTCATTGGTTCATTGGTTCATTGGTTCATTGGTTCATTGGTTCATTGGTTCATTGGTTCATTGGTTCATTGGTTCATTGGATCATTGGTTCATTGGTTCATTGGTTCATTGGTTCATTGGTTCATTGGTTCATTGGTTCATTGGTTCATTGGTTCATTGGTTCATTGGTTCATTGGTTCATTGGTTCATTGGTTCATTGGTTCATTGGTTCATTGGTTCATTGGTTCATTGGTTCATTGGTTCATTGGTTCATTGGTTCATTGGTTCATTGGTTCATTGGTTCATTGGTTCATTGGTTCATTGGTTCATTGGTTCATTGGTTCATTGGTTCATTGGTTCATTGGTTCATTGGTTCATTGGTTCATTGGTTCATTGGTTCATTGGTTCATTGGTTCATTGGTTCATTGGTTCATTGGTTCATTGGTTCATTGGTTCATTGGTTCATTGGTTCATTGGTTCATTGGTTCATTGGTTCATTGGTTCATTGGTTCATTGGTTCATTGGTTCATTGGTTCATTGGTTCATTGGTTCATTGGTTCATTGGTTCATTGGTTCATTGGTTCATTGGTTCATTGGTTCATTGGTTCATTGGTTCATTGGTTCATTGGTTCATTGGTTCATTGGTTCGTTTGTTCGTTTGTTCGTTTGTTCGTTTGTTCGATTGTTCGTTTGTTCGTTTGTTCGTTTGTTCGTTTGTTCGTTTGTTCGTTTGTTCGTTCGTTCATTTGTTCATTTGTTCATTTCTTTATTTGTTCATTTGTTCATTTGTTCATTTGTTCATTTGTTCATTTGTTCACTTGTTCATTTGTTCATTTGTTCATTCGTTCAAATGATTAACCGCTCATTTGTTCATTTGTTCACTTGCTCATTTGTTCATTTGTTCATTTGTTCATTTTTTCATTTGTTCATTTGTTCACTTGCTCATTTGTTCATTTGTTCATTTGTTCATTTGTTCATTTGTTCATTTGTTCACTTGCTCATTTGTTCATTTGTTCATTTGTTCATTTGTTCATTCGTTCATTCGTTCATTCGTTCATTCGTTCTTTTGTTCATTTGTTCATTTGATCATTTGTTCATTTCTTCAACTTGCTCATTTGTTCATTCGTTCTTTAGTTCATTTGTTCATTTGATCATTTGTTCATTTCTTCAACTTGCTCATTTGTTCATTTGTTCATTTGTTCATTTGTTCATTTGTTCATTTGTTCATTTGTTCATTTGTTCATTTGTTCATTTGTTCATTTGTTCATTTGTTCATTTGTTCATTTGTTCATTTGTTCATTTGTTCATTTGTTCATTTGTTCATTTGTTCAGTTGTTCAGTTGTTCAGTTGTTCATTTGTTCATTTGTTCATTTGTTCATTGGTTCATTCGTTCATTCGTTCATTCGTAAATTCGTTCATTTGTTCATTTGTTCATTGGTTCATTCGTTCATTCGTTCATTCGTAAATTCGTTCACTTGTTCGTTTGTTCGTTTGTTCGTTTGTTCGTTTGTTCGTTTGTTCGTTTGTTCGTTTGTTCGTTTGTTCGTTTGTTCGTTTGTTCGTTTGTTCGTTTGTTCGTTTGTTCGTTTGTTCGTTTGTTCGTTTGTTCGTTTGTTCGTTTGTTCGTTTGTTCGTTTGTTCGTTTGTTCGTTTGTTCGTTTGTTCGTTTGTTCGTTTGTTCGTTTGTTCGTTTGTTCGTTTGTTCGTTTGTTCGTTTGTTCGTTTGTTCGTTTGTTCGTTTGTTCGTTTGTTCGTTTGTTCGTTTGTTCGTTTGTTCGTTTGTTCGTTTGTTCGTTTGTTCGTTTGTTCGTTTGTTCGTTTGTTCGTTTGTTCGTTTGTTCGTTTGTTCGTTTGTTCGTTTGTTCGTTTGTTCGTTTGTTCGTTTGTTCGTTTGTTCGTTTGTTCGTTTGTTCGTTTGTTCGTTTGTTCGTTTGTTCGATTGTTCGTTTGTTCGTTTGTTCGTTTGTTCGTTTGTTCGTTTGTTCGTTTGTTCGTTTGTTCGTTTGTTCGTTTGTTCGTTTGTTCGTTTGTTCGTTTGTTCGTTTGTTCGTTTGTTCGTTTGTTCGTTTGTTCGTTTGTTCGTTTGTTCGTTTGTTCGTTTGTTCGTTTGTTCGTTTGTTCGTTTGTTCGTTTG